>NC_135842.1:14992500-15190000 GCF_029677425.1 Wolffia australiana
GCAATTGTGGTATCGTTTGAATCCAATTAAACACACTCCTAACAGAATTATGCAATTCTGATATTGTTTGAACCGAATTTAGCACATTCCTAGCAGAACTATGCAATTTTGGTATCGTTTACATCGACTTAAACACATTCATAACATAAAATTGTCCGCTGTTGACTATCATACCAGTGGTATTCAGCTACCGGAGAGTGTCTGGGGTTTGGCCCCACTCTGACGAACTCCCCATTCAAACATTCCTGCGTCAAAGAACATAATAAATACAGAATCCAACAGATAAAACTAGAATTGAAAAAAGCCTACCGGCAGAGTTCCCCTGATCTTGAGATCTCCGCTGGGAGGAGTCTCTTCCAAGACGGGGCCGAAGTTTTCAGAAAGATAGTAATTTGGTTTACCGGAGTGGCCTGTCAGACTAATTACTGCTCTTTCAAGAAGATCTAGTGCCGCTGAGAGGATTCCTTTACCGGGTTTTGGCTCAACCACGACGATCTTCGGAACGGCTTCTTCCTCAATACCCATCTCTTCAGCCCTTCTCTGGTTCTTCCTCCTTCCCTGCTGTTGAATATCGTCAACAATTTGAATATGTAGCAATTCTGCTCTTGCACGTCATCTGGGTCGTCGCTACCATGTTCTAAAGAATGAATTTTTCCCATAGCTTTATATTCCATAAAAATTCTTCAAAGCTGGGACGTTTGTGAAGAACGGAAAGACATGCAAGGACTGTAACAGTGACAGGCAGGGTCGTCAAGCACACAAATATGTAGCAAAAATTGAACAAGTTTGTTGGGGTTTGTCAGCCCCCCCATTACGAGAATGTGGAGAGGGGGGGGCTTGACTAGTCAAGCCTCAATAATGGTGGGGGAAGTTGAAAAGGCTTAACCCTCCCCTCTTGTCTCTTTTTGGGAATATGAAGAGGCTTGCTTGGGGAATATGAAAGTCTCATGGCTTTTCATATTCCAAACCTTTCACATTCCCTGAACCTGTACTTGGCCCTCTATATATAGAGGGCAAACCTGTTCTCAAAGGCAATGCATATGAGTTTTCTGTTCATTCTTCTTGTCTCTTCCTCTCTTCTCCTCTCTCTCTCCCTTGGTTTGTCTTCATCACTCCTTGGTGGTCACTCCCTTGGCTTGGGAGTTGAAGGAGTTGCTCTGCAGCGCCACACGAGAAGCTAGTGCCCTGCACCGAGAGCCTTGGACGTTGACGTCACGCCGGTGACGTAAGAGGTTCTTGTTTTCTGTCTCTATACGCCGACACATTTATCTTGTCGTTGTTCCGCATTCTACCGAAGCATCTTGGGTTGTTGTTCTCTCTCTTCAACGAGTTTCAACAAAGTTTCAACAGGATACGACCCATTCAAGATTCTCGGAAAAATTGGGCAAGAGGAAGCCAATTGTGACCATTCAACCTTTGGAATGGGCTAGTGAGACTTTATTTATTAGTTTGTCTTTTTAATATGGAACTCTTCATTACAGAATCATTAGAATAATGCTATAATCCAGCTGTTGTTCATTGACTGATTTTATTCAATAGATGTCACACGTGATTACTACTTCTGAATTCCTTTTGTTTGTTGAGTCTAAGATGCATCAAGTTTTCTCATATTACAAGGTAATCGTCAAAGAGCTTAAAGTCCAATCTACATTTTCAGTTCAAACACTGTGAAATATTAACTAGCTTAATTTAGTGGCGTGAATTATATTCCAAAGTTTTCCTTTAAGCATACTTGAAATATGCTAAGGTCGTGATTAAAATGATTTAGAATGAAGAATACAGAGATAGTTGGTCAAAAGTAGGATAATGTTTGACCCCCATAATTGACCCGTATGCTAAAGATTAAGTCAAGTAAATAAAAATATGAAAACATCAGATTCTCAATAAGACCATTAATTCATTATTACGAAAGAGATGATAAATGTGTTGATAAAAATGTGAAAGTGATGAAAAATTTAAAAAATAATAATTTTACGTCAACTTATCTTTGGGATTTTGGGACTGGCCTGATTTTGAGATGTGTTGTGCTTCCCATCTGACAATATAAAAAATAGTAGATTAATATCATGAACTTTCTATGTTGATTTGCATTCACATTATAACACAGACATGTTATCAAGCTAAAAATAATTAAAATTCTTTTTGAATGACATTATTTTTCTAACATTTTTTGTTACTTTATGTAAATTGCTAAGATCATATTCATAATAAATATCAAGCTAGAAAGTATATTTTATAAAATTTAATGACATTAAAATCATAAAATATTAATTTCTAAGACAGCAGATATTTTAAAGAAGTGTTTGACATCAAATTCAGAAAAAAAAATTTTCTAGCTCGTAGTGTAATTTTTAAATATTTTCATGAATTAAAATATTTTCTGCAATTATTTAAGGATTATATGAAATTTTTCAGCTTTCTGAAAGTTTCATGTCACAGTGGCAATCTGTTAAATGGTTTGAGGAGTTTTAAGATCAGATGATTGAGAATAAATCAACTTCTATCGCTATATTTAACAATTTACGAAGAGTTTTGGGCTAAAATTTTAATGTTAGCTTTATGTCTTTCCATCTCTCTTGTATATGTACCCATGAAATGATTTTAGAATTTCTCCTTTTTTATGCAGGCCAAATGAAAGAAATTGAGTCTGAGATGCATCAAGTTTTCTCATATTCACTGTCAGTTGAAGTTTGAAAGCAAATGAGAAGCGTAGTGGCATTCCCCCTGGCACATATCGCCGATATCTTGGAAGAATATACGTGTCTGCAGTGTGTCTTCTTGCACTTAATTCATTGTTCTCTTAGCAACATCCAGCTATCCCCACCCGTTCATCTCTATAAATCCATATCCATTCATACATATCCTTCCACCATTTTGGCATCATCATCCTACTGTAGCCAATTATATGCACTAATCATGCCCTATAAATCATCGTTCTCGGCTCATAGAATTATGTTTTTAAAAATGTATTCTCATCTCTAATTACCCCTTAAAAACACATTAAATAGATAAAATATGTTCCATGAGGAAATGACCCCTACTCACGTAATTAGTCATATTCTTTTACTACTCAAAGTTTTATAATTCGTAATTGATTAGTGCAAAATTTGACGACAAATTAACACCCCAATCTTGAGTTCATGGCCTTCCTCTGTGTTCCTGAAGGTCTTGCCTATAGCACCCCACATTTTTTCCTGACACCTAATAATTTGTAGGTGATACTTAAAGTGGCCATAACATGGTCGAAATTGGTAATGAATTAGAACCATATTCTAATGGGAAAAATACGATACAGATGTCTTAGGCATCTACCCGGTGCCCTTTAAGCCACTTGGCCATGAAATAGCCCACAAAAACCCATTCATTAGCTTGTGCTGAACTGTGACAGGCTCAGAAATGGCATCCTCAAGTTAGTGGGTGGTTTGTCCATGAAATTCTAGCTTGACTAAAACAATAAATTAGGAAAATACCCATGATGACAAGCTAATGTTGGTGGTTCAGAGGGCATAGACAAGTAAGCTGAAAGAAGTTCATTTAAGCTAGCTGGATCACCAACTGCCAAGTCCGATTTTAAACACTTATGTTGCTCTTTTAATTTAGATGTAAGATATTTAAATAATAGCGGCCAATGAAGGGTGTTGAATCAAAGTAAGGAAGACATTTAAATTCATAATTTTCTTCATCTTAAAAAGGAATGAAATTTAGAATTGAAAATTATATTTTAAATTTTATTCAAATATTTTCATGATTATAAATGAAATTCCTAGATTTGCATTTGATCAGAAATGGAAGACAAAAATGAAATAATTTTATATCATTTACCAAAGTTTCTTAGAATTGGATTGAAGAAATATATAATTCTAATTAACTCAGTTTTCTGAAAATAGTTTTGTAGAAAAAATGAGAAGAAATGAAAAATAATACTTTGATAAATTTTTATATTTATGTAAACAAAAATTGACTAGAGCTAATCAATGTAATCAAAGGAGATTTTCCATATTTTACTTCAACCTAAACATGACCTAAACATCAGTCCGAGTTTGGAGTTTATGAAATTTATTTCAAGGAAAAAGATAATATAAAAAAAACTTTGAGAATTTTCCAAAGTTTTTATTTATGAATGCTGAAAAATGCAAAAACTAATTTAGTGTTAGTCTGCCACACCAGTTGATTGGAATGGCGGGCAAAAGCGGCTGCAAGAGCATAGTTTTGGGCGCTTGGGCCAAGAGGATCCTTACAAGTCTTGTAGCATCATAAAAACCAAGACTCTACCATAAACATTGGCAAGTCTGGGTATGTTGCTCAAAATGGCAATGTATGAAACTGAAAAAACCAAGTTTTGAACAACAGTAGAAAATTTTGAAAAGAGAGAAATAGGTGAGAAATTATATATGATAATGAATGATATTTTAAAAAAAATAGAGATTAACAACAGATATCCTAAGATTAACAGAAAGAAATGTGGATTCTGGACGGAGAAAGTGATAGAAAATATGTGAATGCAGATACAAGGTAGTGGAAAATAAAGGGAAATGAAGAAAAAGGGGGTGAGAATGATGAATAAAACTTAAATGTAGGTTCCAAATGTGATATTGCTTATGTCTTGAGCCCAAAATACCTCTTCCTTAATTTGGGTGAACCCTTGAAAATGTTTAAATAAACCATTTGGATAACCAGAATCTTAGAGAGCCTTGTCATATTGGCTAGCTAGTGATAGAGCACATCTAGAGTGAGGTAAGAAAAACAGAAAGATGAAGATAATGTTTATCCATAAGAGATAATCACAATTCCATTTTCTACTATTAGATATTTTCTCCTCTTTTGATTCTTTCATATTTTCATTAGTGTAGAACTACATTAGTTGAATTTTATACTCCATTTTAGGAGAAAGTTAGGACATTTAGAGAGCAAGTGATGGAGCGCACCCAAATGACATCGACAAAATGCCATCAGATTTTTCGTCCCCGTCATCAACATCACCGCCGGTCCGTGTCAAGCACGACCGGCACGCCAAAGCATCCGTGAAGACGCCTGGGTTTAAATACCCCGGGTAGAGCAGGTCTGTGCTCGTGTTTGCATTTAATTATCTGTTTTCGTTCGTCCAATTCCATGTGTTGTGTTCATCACGACGAGTTCACCGTACTCGTCGTGACACATCTGTATCATCACGTTTTATCTGTTGTTTTATTTTGAATAGTTTTAAGTTTTTACTCATGTAATTTTCATTTCGAAGTGTTGTAAAAGGGGTCCTTTATTGGGCCCCTTATGCAAACTCTGTAATAGGTCCATCATGGCCCTTTATAAGGCCATGATGGACATGTTTTCTGTAGATCTGGAATTTTTACTAGCAGTTATTTTCGTCCAGGTCTCACCAAGAAGAATGAGAGGAAGAGAATGAAGAGAAGGAGAAGAAAGAGGAGAAGAAGAGAATAGGGAGATCAAGAAGGAAAGGGGACGTCACTCTGTCCTCATCCTTTCATTAAAGTTTATCCCTTGTTTTTCATGCTCACTCAGGACCTTTGACCTCGTCAACGCACCCCATTAAATCGTCAACACGTGTGTCGATTCATCATACCAGTCTCTTCTTTTTGCCGTGGGAGTGGATTTCCCCACTCGGCTAAGCCAGTTTGTGATCGCAGGTGTCGACATCATTTTCTTTATGACAATGTCTCTGCGGTCAATCCACCCCACACGACGTTCCTTGGATTTTCAGACCCCACTTGGACGTGCCGAGAGTCCCCGCTCAGATAACCGATCATCCCATTTGGCCTCTTCGGGTGAACATTTTGGAAGGCATGACGCATTCCCTAACGGCAGGAATTCGTGCAACAGTCTGAGTTTCCATTCTCCATGCTGAGAACGTGATGCCTCCGATGGCACCCAGATGAACGTGTAGAGTGCCCATGTCTGGCACGGTCCATCGCTGCCCATGGCTAAAGCCTTGTCGAATCCTCGAATCACGGCCATTCGAGTTGCTTGCGCCAATTCACCACCAATTACGCCTGCTCTCCACAGGTGCCATCCACTGCCACCCCTGGCCCCGTCGACGCCCTGCTTGTCCGGACGTGTTTGGCATTCCGAGCCATTGTAAGTTGCACGAGCTGCTACAACATGTTGGATCACCGTCTCCGACCGCAAATGACGCAGCCATTCCTTGCAACTACGCCATTGCCAGACCGCTCCATCAATTCCTGGTCATCTACGTGGACAACAGGAGCCCGTCGACACCATGTTGATCCATCTAAGGATGCACCACCGAAGCGGCAGATTGAACAAGCCACGTCACCGCTGCCGTCCTTCCTCCTTGGTCTTTTCTTCCTCTGAACTCTGTCATTTCACTCCAGTGTCGCAACACTGTCGCCAAGCGAGCCACGTCGTGCCCTTCTCCAACGGCACGCCTCTGCCTACTTGCCCGCACTAGCCGGTGCACCGCCAAAAAAATTGACGATGAACGCCACCACAGACAAGGTACATCATTCCCCTTGCTCATCTGTTATATTACTTCTTACATTGTACTATCAACTGCACTACGAAATTGAGAAAACTATCGCTCGGGCTAGATATAGGTGAGAATTATTGAGAAAACTATGAAATTGAGTGTCGTTTCGGTACAGTTTAATCCCGTCTGTTACGTGAAAGCCCCTGCGGAGTTATTCTAGTCGGCGCCGTAGCCATGGTCGTTGCTTCGACGAGGGTCAGAAGGTCATTGTCACTGCCACCCATCTCCCACTTTAGAGCCTTAAGTCTGGCCAATCTCCACGGGTCGGGGCCTGCACGTACTTCCACGTAGGACACATCATTACGTAGTCACATTCCTATAGCGGTTATCCATTTGACGACGTCACAGACAACGTTCAAAAACATTACTTATGTATCTGAGTGCCGTCTCCGTACTGCCTGGACGACGTCACTGAGGACGTCTAGCATCAGGAAGACAGGATCTCTCACACCCCTTTAACATTTCCTTTAAATCCCAAAACTAAATTACTCCAATTCAGCTCAATTGTCATAAAAAAATTATTGAAATTTTATATGGAGTAATCCAGGTCTTTGGTACTCATCAAATTTAATTTTTGGAAATGTATACACATGTGGGAATAATAATCATTTGTAATAAAATTTCATGACATAGAAGTTAGGCAAGAGTAGTAAAAAATGTGTAAAATATGCGTGGTAATGAAAATGTATGTAGCCTGCAAGGCAATCACATGTTGTATATTTCAATCCATGTTATTTCAAATAACACATTTACTATAATGGATGTGTAGTCTTATAATGAAGTCCATGAATACAAGATCTAACTTGGTGAATTATGATGACATTATAATTCAATTATCTTGGTGTTGTGTCTCATGGTAGTCTGACTTTTCTTGGATTGGGAATGGTATGGGAACACAAGTGATCTATACTTGTTGCTGCTAGGGTCTCCAATTTTTCAACTCTTGCCATCAAAACCTCATTCTGGTGTGAGAAGAGTCATTTGCATCATCATTTTCATTATCATATTTTGAGTTGATATATCATTTGGATCTGAAGGTGGTTGGGATGATGGCTGTGGTCAAGAATAGGCATGTGGAGAATGTCTTGAAATTGCTGGGGGGGCCCTTTTGTCAAGGTGAGTACCGAATGCCTGATCGGTGCCCATAACGAGTACAGTTATTATAACAATTATTATATGAAGGTCTAGCCTGATGACCTTGTCTATTGTCTGGTATGTAACAATTCTGCTCCTGAACTTCCATCACATCCATCCCAGGATGAGCAGCATAGTCTTCTTGGTCTAACTTAAAATTAATATCACATGGGGATGCCCCACCCACGACTTGGTATGCCTGTTAGGCCTTAATGATGACTGATTTGAGTTAGCATATTAATAACATCAAATTCGATCAATAAAATTATGATTTTATACTTGTTTTTCAACATATTTTTAAATTCTCACCAGTATTATTCACCTTTTAATGATAAAATGAGAAATTTATGATTTATTTTCCTAAGCTCTATTTAAATATATTACTATTTAATTGAGACTCACCCCACTTGACTCCTTAGAGTCAAGTGGATTTTTCACATCTTCTTAGAGTTTTATTTTTTAAAAAAAGGTAAATACAATGGTGGATTTGGGATAAAAATGGGAACAACGGAGAAACCTAAGGCATCTAATAAATAATAAAAAGGCTAAATACACAAGAAGCCCATTCAAACTTCCTTAAGGACCGAGGTCACTAAAGGCAATAATTGTGGAACTAACGTACAATTTGAATTTTGAAGCCTTGTTTTCAAATTTGGGAAGGTGGGAATGAGGTCCCAAGATAGAAATCAAGAAATCCTTGGAATTAAATTCAATGGCCAGGAGAGCTAGAGCACTTCTACTTATTATTTTCTCCCCTATCTTTTTATCTCGTCTTGGATTTCTACTCTCAACTAGTTTTTGGAGGCCTAGTGCAACAACTTTATTTCATCCATTCTTGTTATACAACATTGTGGGAGAGAGTTCAAGGGTGATCAAGATTCTTGGATAAAGACCACCATTTGGCCCTTTGGGGAAGTGACAATAAGGTTCCTGTGATATCTTGAATGTTTGAATTTAATTTTCTCACCTTTTTCTCTATGTAAATATTCCAGTTGATATCAGACTTCACGATTTCCAACACATCAAACAGCACTGAAAAATTCCTCATGTTTCAAAAGTTACAGCATTTTTACTCTACTTCCCCCCGGTAGAGTGTTGCCGCCGACAAATTGCGGTCGAAGGTTTCCTTTAAAGTTAAATCTTATTTATTTCCCTATAAACTCCCAAACTACTTCCTAAAAAAATCCCATATAATTATAAAAACTTATCTTAAACAAAATAAATATGTATTTATTTTATTTAAAATAGTTTTGACTAGATTTCATTTATTTCATTCATTTTCCTATTTACAAAATACTTAAAATCCAAAAAAAAGAAAACACCTAAAATAATTATTTTAAAATATATTTGAAATGCAATTTACTCTCTCATTATCTGCTCCTTATGGATTCGATCCTTACTTACCCTATTTTAAGTGAGGAAACTTTAATAATTATTGTGTCATAAATAAGAGCCTTAAAAAGACTTATTTAACCCAAATTCAGGTTTATTGCCTATCGACTACGCCATTTGTTCTTCAACTCCTTTGGCAATCTTCTCCATCATCATGTAAATTTGTACTAATTTTGCATTCAGCGATGTCTTCCCTCTTCCATTAGGATATTATAGTGGTGCATGATGCTTACTACTACATGCCACAAGTTTGATTTAACTCCAAAGTTTTATCATCATACTTATTATAAAGGTTTCTCCACTTGTGACATCCAACATCAGCCAGTCGTGATGGTTCAACCCTTCATAGAATATTTGCACAATATCATGCTCTAGCATGCCATGATGAGGGTAAGTTCTGGTGTGCTCCGTCAATTGATCCCATGCTTCATTGAATGGTTCTCATACTTCTTGAAGAAAATCCCCAATGGATTTTTCTTCTCCTATTCGTCTTCTTGATAGGGTAAAATTTCTTCAAAGGCCTACTCTATTTCATCTCACGAGTTCAACTCAAAGGATAAATTCCTAAACCACACTTCTACTATATCTCTTAAGGTGAGGGGAAATAGTCTAATCTTGAGTCTCTCTAGTGGAATATGTTAATACTTATTATCTTTGTCGTGCTTTTATGTCCTCTTTTTGTTTGTATGTCGGGTCTACGTATTCGATTCCATGTACTTGTGAATTCAGGCTGATGTGCTTGGACCCATGTGTGGGCCTTTCCCAACTAGGGGAAGGCCTTAGGATTCTTCTATGTACGCCTATTCCCCTTTTTCTAGGGGGAGGAGACCCATCTTCACAACTATGTAAGGAGGGCAGGTAGGCGAGAACTCCTCATTTGACTAAGGAAGAAAAGAGAAAACCCTGTTTTATTTATTTTTAGTGTTTGTTCCAGTTTTTCAATTATTCACAAAAATGCCCTTCTGAATTTGAGGATTCCCTGGGAAACCCTAGCCGCTGCTACCACTGTCGCGTGCCCACGCCCACCGCCGCCGCCGTGCACCACGCCCGCGACTACTGCTGCACCCAGTCGAGGCCACAACCCCCCGCGCCCACCGCACCCGCCACACCCGCCGTATCCGCTGCACCTGCTGCACCCACCGCGCCCGTTGCAGCTGATAAGACAAAAAAGGGTGGTGAATTATCCAATTTTAATCCCTTATCATTGTTGATTTCAGCTTATAAAATAAAATTTATAAAACCCTAACTTAAGATGTGTAATGATAAGTATAGGTATCGTCCAAGGGAAGCTAATAAGGTAATTCAATTAATGATCTACTTGAATAATCTTACCCTAATTAGGGTTAATTTAATCTTCAATGAAGATCAAACCACTCCAATTAGATGAAGAATTTAGAAAGGAGGGTAGAGGAGATGGGAAGAATAGAAGTAAGGACCTCTAAAATTGACTTATTTGATCCAATAAAAAGGATCAAAGTAGTAAGAGGGATTAAGAAGAAAATTTAGTTTCAATTTGTTTTGGGGGGAACTGGTTATCCAAATTAACTCACCACTTTCTCATAAACTTATCGTTATATTACCTTTAAATTAAAATTATCTCTTTTTTTTCTTTTTTAATGTGCAAGTGGAATACTTAGTTCAATTCAATAATCAATCCTAACAATAGAAAGAAGAGAGGGATGGAGAAACAAATCCAGCCCTGTGTCCGTTATCGTTCGCCACGCTCATCCGCCTGTGCCGCTTGATCTAGCCGTGCTCACACTGCCCAGATTGTCATTGCATGTCGTTCACGTCACCGAAAACTCACCCACCAACTCCCCTTATTGCTGATACGGACGTCACAGTCGCAACTAATCCAGTACGCTCGCACCTCTTCCCTTTTACGTGCTCATTTATTTCTTTTAGTACCTCCCAAGCACGTCTTCACTGCCTAGGTTAGGGTGGTGATAGATAGGAATGGCATTCAGTGGGTTAGGTTTCTATCGGTACAACCTTGGTTGGTGCATCGAAGGTGCACTCACTAGCGGCAGTAGGCATGCTCGCGCCGCCGGCCTTCAACCTGTCGTCCAGGTCATCGGGAGCCAAGTGGCATTCCCAGGGCCTGCTTGCCGTGACTTAGTGGTTGGTGTCCATCAACGCTGGATGTTGTACTTTTCATAGATTTTATCGTCGTATTATCATTTGCATTTCACCCGCATTATTCATCTCCACTGCATATCAGGACTGCCTCGCTCACCCTGTGGAGTAACACAAGCCGTTCGATCTCAGCATTCATCATGTTACATCAGGTTCTGTTAAAGATTTTTAATACAGATGTCTAACTCCTTATTGTTTTTATTCACAACCACAATAGAGGCATTTAATATTTTCAACATATAAACTTTTAATTGAAAGCAAGTGTTGAAGAATCGACCTGGATTTTTATATGTGAAATTATAGATACTGATATGAAATTAAGAGTAATAAATAAAAATTCAGAAAAAACTGAGATAAAAATTCATTTACTTGGCTTTCCGTTTTCCTTCTGCACTCGAGACTTGGGGAGATTATCAAAATTGGAAAAAAAATAAGACTCAAAGTAAATAAGGCTGGGATAATGATTTACATATGCTCAATAAAATCTTAACCCATTGTATTGTTCCCTTACTATCAACTTTCCCTGTTCCAGTTAGCTTGCCAAACATAATATAATAAACCAAGTAATAACACTTTTTTATTCTATGATAAGCTTAAGGAATAACAAGTAATTGCAATATATATATATATATAATAGTAATTAATCTAAAATCAAGTCACTCTAACAATTCGATGAAAGCAAATTACGATTTAATTTTACTGTCATTGTAATTTTATTTTTCTCAATAAAATAAATTTGTTAAAATAGAAAACTCATTGAGATTTGTATAATGGGAGTGAGGTCGCCTTCAGAGGGACTGTCCTTTAGAAGTTGATCTAATAGTTGACTTAGGGTGATGGAGAATTTAGTGTCATTATAATATGGTAATTAAAAATATTAGTTATCGTTGAGTGGTAGAAGTAATAATAATAAAGATAGGGAAAATAGTAGAAGATAAAAAATTAGTAGGTGGGAGTAAGTTTTCAATGGATGAGAAAATTCAGATATTATGTAGCAGTAATGAATAGTAAATAGCGTGAGAGAGAACTAGAGAAAGAGATAGAGAGAGAGAGAGAGATAGTTTAATATACTCTTTATATCTTTTGATGGATATTAGAAAAAACAAAGAAGTAGGATATTTGAAATGAATTCATGGTATTAGAATGAAAGGTGATGTTATCGTAGGTAGTTCAAAGAATTATCGAAGATAACTGATACAATAATAAAATACCATTCATAGGAGACAGGTGGGTTATTTATAAAATTAATAGTAAGTTATCTATAAGATGGGAGATAAATATAATAATGACAGAGATTAAGATTTAGTTAAATAGTGAATAATATTGTACTTTAATAAGATTATTTTTTTTAGTAAGATGTAAGAAGAATAATGAACAAGAAGGGGAAAAAAATTATGATAGGGGAAAGAATGGATTATATGCTAAGATATAGAGTAATGGAGGACAGAAACATGTGGGTGTGTGTGTGTATTTAGAATTTAAGATTAAGAGAGATAGAGAGGAGAATAGGGATTATATAATTTAGAAGAGAATTGAGTGGTTAGAGAGATGATATCTAAGATATTTTTATTAACTAGATAGATCGAGAGAGAAATTACGAAGATGGAGAAGCATTAAGAAGATCACTAAAATATTAAGCATTAAGCATTAATAAGATCATTAAGAATTTTAGTGGGTATTTCTGTATTTTATATTTATTTATTATCTTAGAAGTAGAGTAATATGAGTTATATAGGTAAATATATTTAAGACATGTTTTTCAGTATTTTTTTCTGAAAGAAAATTGAAGTAAACCAGACAATTATGTCGACACCCTACAGGTGTTAAACAGAATGCCTCAAAGAGGCCGCTACGCCCAAACAAAATGAAATCAAAACTTTCTTTGAATCGGATTGAAATCTAAGAATTCCAGTATGTTTATGGATTAGTTTTGATTTTAGATTGATTTAGAAAACATCCCAAATCCACCCTCAATCAAAGAATGGGGGTGGGAAAGCCGATCATCGCCCCCCAGCTTCGCCATGCAGTTTCCCCCTTTCTTCTCCTCCATGCTGGTGTAGCTTTTCCTCTTCCTAGACTTTTTATGATGCATCCCCCTGTAAGTTACGCAATGGTGGAGCTGTCAAGACTCCGACCATCGCTCCAAGCTCTAAAAGGGACCTCCGTTGGCGTTCTTTCCTTCTGTGACAAAGATGCTGAATAAGGGGGCCATCAATCTCCCTTAAGGGCTTGAAAACATCCCATAGCCATAGATGGCCTGTAACGGACCTAAAGTCCTTCTTGTAAGTGTGATGGCATGTAGGGGGCCTCCCTCAGCTTTAAACCACCATATGGGTGGAGGAGGATGAGGGCTACGATTGCAGATGAGATATCTTCCCTTAGTCATCGGATGCCCCCTTACTTACGGCTAACGGCTGTGATGAAATTGCAGCCATGGACCCATTTTACCCACAAGGCTCCTGTCTTTGCAACTTGTATTTCAAATTAGCAGCCTTGTCATTAACCCCGTCAACCGCCTCATTTGTATATTCTACTTTGATTGGCCCATCACTTGGCCCTACCATCGGTGTCAGCCAATCAAGAGACTGAAAGAAATAAAGTTAAATAGTATGAGGTAGATCTCAGTGTCCAATCTTCCTTAAGAATATCAGATTGCTGAGATCATATCCGTTCACTTAAAGTGGCTTGATATAACACGGCCTTCGGATCAGGTCGGCTTGAAGCCCGACCATAATTTTCTTTGTTATTTCCTTGAGAACACAGCCCAGTTTCCCACAATATGGTTTTCCTATTGTTCGCCTAGCTCAGTGAGAAGCGGTAGAGGGCTGACATTGGAAATCCCATATCAGAAGAATTTGAAATACAAGTTGCTCTATAAATGACATTCTTTTGTATCCTTTGAATTAAATATCTACTTCCCTCTTCCGCATGTGTGCACAGGCTTGATTACCGTGGGCCTCTTTGTGGGCCTTATGTGGGCCATGCTAAGGATTGGCCTTGAGTTGATGCTCCAGCTTGGCACTGCTACTTGGGCATCGGCTGCTTGCTAGGTACATGAGGGCTTGAACGCTATGTGCTCACCCCCTTGTGGCTGGCTTGAGTGCTGATGTGCACCAAGTGCAGCTTCCTATAGTGCTCATAAAACCATCATTTTATTTATTTTCCTTTTTTTTTTAATTTTCACTTCATCCCTAAAAAATTATAGGCTAACATACTAGAGAGAAGGATTAAAATCCTACTCTTTCCATCAGGTGTATAACCATTGGGATAACCCTTTTTCTTGGATTTAGTTGAAACATGAATTATTTCAACTTCCTTATCCATTGATATCTCTTCTGCCATACTAGCGATTTCCTTCTCTTTGAAGGAAGAACAATGGTACCTCTTTGAACAATGAAACAAAATATTCGTTGCTTGAAAATGAAGAAGACTTGGCGTAGGAAGCATTGAAAAAATCTTTAATTTTTATATTTTTATAGTAACTGGGATTACAAAAATTAATTGGAATTCATTGTTTCACTACTATTTAAATGGTATTCAATTCTAGTCCTGCTTGCTCGACCATGGCTCAAGAAGAGGCATTCACTAGATAGAGCATCATATTTATATGCATAACTCCACTATATCAAGCTCTTGAGAATTTTTTGTCGCAGTTTTTTTTTAAATTTAATGAGGATTTAATTAATTATTCCCTATGTCTGATTTAATTAATTATCATCTTATGCATATGAAGCTCTTCAGAATCTTTGATTCCCTTCTGTTGGCTACCAAATGAGGATTTAATTAATTATTCCCTATGTCTGATTTAATTTATCATCATCATATCCATATGAAGCTCTTGAGATCATTTAATCGCCTTATGGTGACTAACGAATGACTATTTGATTAATTATCTCTCTTGTATGATTTATTTAACTACCATTATATGCTTATGACACTGTTGATAATTTTTTGTAACCATTTTTTAGCTATCAAATGAGGATTTAATTAATTATTCCCTATGTCTGATTTAATTTATCGTCATCATATCCATATGAAGCTCTTGAGATCATTTAATCGCCTTATGTTGACTAACAAATGATTATTTGATTAATTATCCCTTATGTCTGATTTATTTAATTACCATAATATGCTTATGACACTGTTGAGAATCTGTCATAACCTTCTTTTTGCTATCAAATGAGGATTTAATTAATCATTCCCTGTCTGATTTCTTTAAGTTTGAAAATATGCTTATGAAGCTCTTAATAATCTTTGATAGCCTTTTCTTGGCTATCAAATATACATTGATCATTTCCTGTAGTTTTCCTTCCCAATGCATATTTCCTCTTGATTATGTCCCAACACATCATTACAAACCAATTTACTGTTGTATCTATAGTTCGGGGACGCGGACGAATGAATTTTTCATCCCATGGGACGAAATTCATCCCGTCCCAGAGAGTCAGACGATTTTGGGGACGGAAAATCATCCGTCGGTCCTGTGGACGGGACGAACTTCGTCCCATGGAATGAAAATTCGTCCGTCCGAAAGGCTTGGACGTTTGACGAACGAATTGGGACGAAAAAAATGGAAAAAAACTATTTAATCCCCTATGAAATATAAGGCTTATGATTAGAGTTGAGTTCAGTTCCATTATCTTGAATCAAATTAAATTGTGTTTGTTATGAAACGAATATTAATTATAGATCTGGAGAAAAAAATATGTGCATCTTTAAATTTTGAATGTTTTATTGTATATACGTTAAAATTAATTGTAGAATTGTTGATATATCTAAGAAATTGCACTATTACGTACTATTCTAGACCTATTAAAAAATTATGTTCATGGGTTCAATTTTGGATTACTTGAGTCAAACAAGATAGATACCCAATACCTAAAACGGCGGTTCCCTAATTATTTTTTATATTGCTCCTTCTTCAGTTTAAGCACTCGATCTGAGTACGTAAATGAATATAAAAGTGGCAAACCTTTAATTTGTCCAATTCAAAAAAGTTGTAGCCAGTAACTTAAATGTCCAAAAAGTATTTATAGTATTTTCAGTATGAAGGAAGTGGACGTATAATACGACGCAGAAGACTGGTAAGCACCAAGTCGCAGCGTAGCCTCGTCGAAGCCGCACCGTAAATGCACCGGTGCCGCACCGTACCCACACCATAGCCGTTTCCCCCTGACTAATAGGCCAGCCACTTCCTGAAAGTACATGGAATGATAGTTGTGAGCTATAATACTGTTCAGTAAGAAATGAAGTATATGATACAATACTTTTGAAGCACAATATAGGTCAATGGTTCGGAGTGTGTTCATCGGAGGGAAGCACATTCGTGGGCGTGACAGTGAGCATCGTTGTATTGAAAAGTATGAAATTCCTTTGTCAATAGATTCATGCTGGAATATCTCAACAAAAATGCACATGTCATGGAGTCACCCCGAAGAATATCAACTTTGAGCAGTAAGACAAATCAACAAATCGTTGAGAATTTGTTAAGGAAAAAGTAAACACCACGTTCGACTGCTGTACACCGCAGGTGTTCAAGAATAATCAGAACATGTGTACGTCAAAATTCACAGTGTAAATGTAAGACAAATTTAACTTAGTCTTTGTTTTTAATCAAAATTGAAATTGTAATTGGTAGAGAGTGAAAGATTGAATAAGTAATATGTAGGCAGACTGTACTTACAATGACGATATGTGTCGTGCGTGAATGACACATCGCGATCATATTGTCTCTCCCTTTACGCCGTAACATGAAACGTAGATAGTCAATAAAAGAGAAACATGTTTCTGAAAACAAGGAAGGCGATAGAGCATAACCCACCATCGGTCGAGCTGTCATCATCGTCGGAGTCATCATCAGAGTCGTCGGAGTCCCGCTCTACACGACGGAACCATGCGCGAAGCATCATCAATATTTCAATGCTCTCCGCATCAAGCCGTGATCTTCGGTACGTTGTGATGCCTTGGCCGACTGAAAAAAGTCGCTCCACCGGTGCGCTGGTCGGACTGACGGCAAGGAATTGGCGAGCAATTACCGTCAGATTTGGCAAGTACCGCATCCCAACATCCTTCCACCAACCTAGAGGGTTGTTTTCCTCCTCACTACATGGGATGTTAATATACGTATCCAGCTCTTGCCTCGGCGTTGACTGTGGACGTTGATGGCTACACGGGTGCGTATATTGCCGCTTGGATGAATATTGGTTTGGACGTCGACTTAGCGACAACATTACCCGCTCTGAGTCGCTTTCATCTTCTTTTGTCGTAGCCGTAGACTCCAATAGACTGCCAAGATAGGAAAGCACACTCTGTCTACACGAAGGATGAATCACATCTAATTTTGAGAATGGATCTAATGTTGCCGCTATTGCGACGGTATTATTGCCCCAAAGTACCATTGCATATTGCATCAATTTGCTACGCATAGGACCACACGCTGACCGTAGGGCATTCCTGCGATCGGCATCCAATGTTGCCCCTGCATTTTCCGTGGCATGCTCAAGGTGCGTCGTGAGCTCCGCCACTAATGATGTTACTTCAGTTGATGCCAATTTCTTCGCGGAGCACACAAAGTCAGTTCCCTGGCATAGTGGCCCAAGGACGCATAGGTATTCGTCTATCATCTCCCAGTCCTCCTGACACAATCCGTAATCTCTGGTGGGCGTCGAAAGGAACCGCATAGCCATGTGGTCCAGGACTTCTTTCTTACCAAAAGCACGCTCTAACATCGTGAAGGTTGAGTTCTAGCGCGTTGGGCAGTCGATCTTTATCTTGTTCGAATCCGGCAAATCAAACATCTTGCACATGTCAACATATTTTTCCATGCGCTGCGTGGATCCTTGAATGGCATTCACAATGGCTCTCACGCGTGAAACAGCTTCCCCCAAAGGTGCAACTACTGCCGCAATATCTTCCTCAACATTTGAATCAATTGGGTCTTCCGTGTCCAATGGTGTTACTGGGCGAATATCTCAGACACGTAGTAAATTAGTTGTAGGGGGTTCTGGATTGCGAATGACTTTGAGCCTGGCCTGGACGACGAGGTTCAGGACATGGGCAAAGCATGGTACATGTCGGTCCATGGTGAACTGGGGGTTTACTGTCTTCTACTGATCCGCAATCATTGTTCTGTTGTTGGACGCATTGTCCGTGGTGATGGCACATATCTTCAACTCAATGCCGTAATGATATGCCACTTCCACGACGATCGTCGCTAAGTTCGAGCCGCTATGTGATCCCTTGATCTGTCGCAGTCCTAGAAGAAGCTCACATATCTTCTAGTTTTTGTCGATCCAGTGAGCAGTGATTCCTAAAAGGGCGATGTTGTTTTGGGATATCCAAGCATCCACGGTAAGTGATACGCTAGAGACCTCTACAAACATCTCCACCAGCTTCCCTTGGACATCGGCGTACATCCTTTCGACTGTCGCCTTGACCGCATCTGGACCGGGAATGTCGCCCACCACCTGTGTCCCATAGAACCACAGCCTTCGGAACGACTTCTTCTTCACAAGACGCCAAGGAAGATCGTTGTCGCAGATGAACCTAACAAACTCTTCTTTCGACCGTTCCATGGTGATGCCGCGTAAGTATAACTTACGTGAGAGTAATTCGTAGTGTAGTATGGTTCTCTGCTTCAGTTTGCGTCCACTAATTTCTTCATGAACTCTGCGGTGCACCTTCTCTAGATGTCGCCAAAATACATTTGTGCTCTTGTCTTTATTCCTCTTGATGACGACCTTACGGATGGAGTTCTCTGCTTGACAAAGCGTGCAGTGATACTCGTCCGGACCAATTTCAACAAAATAACCTAAAACTTTTGACCGATTACGTCTGCTGCTACGAGTCGATAGGTTATCATCAACCTCGATTGCGATGCAATCTGAGGACATCGACGGCGTTGCCTTAGCCGTCGATTTTGGGGTGGTAGCAGAAGTGGATTCCATTACTCTACCTTGGCAATTAATAAGACATTATCATTTATAAAGAAAGTGTGACTTAAAGTAACTAGTAAATTCAGTAAAAAATTGCAATCACATAATGAGATGGGCAAAAACATAGGAAAACACCACATAACGAGAGAAGAGAGAATGCTACATAACGAGAGGAGAACGCCACACATAGGAAAAAACTTTCACTTCAACAACAACTGTGTTCTTCCCCATTCCAGGAGATATCTAAAGAAAAGTAGACTTAAAAGTTTTAAACAACTAAGCTTGGTTTTGAACATGGCATGGTCGTTACTCGACTAGCTACCCATTGCCGCCGCTATCCGCCAAGGGGACTTGAATTGTGTGTGCACTAGGGCTGACGTGGTCATCGCGGAAAGGGTGGGCTACTATAACTTATACAACGACAATCATCTCCGGCGAAAAGTTATGGGCTTCCCAAAAAGCTGTATCCACGAAATAATTTTCTGGTACCTTTTGGGGGAGATCCGGAACCCCAAAAAGGAAGGGACGCAGACGGGATAGAAGGCGGTGTGAACTTTCAATGATAAGGGCGTGCTGCCAGGGCGTGCCATGTGGAAGCAGGACTGTTGGGGACGGAAGGCAAAGTTCAGCCGGTGGTGGATTTGAGGAAGGCTTCGGGGTGTCGGTGTCAGAATCCGAGGAAATGTCGATGACGTCTTCATTAGGGTGATGATAGGCCAGGCGTTGGAGGAGCAAACAAACACTACGGCCCGGAACGCGACGACTACAATGCAGGGTACCCTTGAGGCATCGGTCTAGCCCGCGACTCCCGTGTACCTGGAAAATACTCGTCCCACAAGGGAGGAGCAAGTGTTAGAACATCGGCCGTAAACCATCTGATGAGACTGGATGCCTTCTTCTAACGATTCCGTCAAATGCATCGTTGGACAAAAACTGACCAGTTTTGGTGACTCTGATGAGCATGAGAGCCTTCCAGTGGATGACTTGTTGGACTAAAACTGAATACTTTTGGTGATTCTGGTGAGCAGTAGAGTTTTCCGCTTGGAGGAAGTGTTCGAGCGACTAAGAACTTCCAGGGGGCTTCCTACGGACGAAGCCGAGGCCAGAATGGGTCAAACTAGAGAGAAGAGTGTGAGATGTAGAAATAGGTGAGAGAAGCTAGAATGATGAAGAAAGGGAGGGATGCAATGGAGGAGGGGACACAAGAAAGACTGTGAAGACAGAGAAAACCATCACAAATACTACAGAGCATTCATTTCAAGATTTTATCGGGATCAAAAAAAGATCATATATGATATTCCAGACTTGGGAATAACTGAGAATAGGGTAATTTCGTCTGGCAAGGATTAAATACTCCTCTACCCCTGCGTTCGATCTACGCATAAGACATATCTCTTGAGGAGACCAATATTGCAAAAGGATGTTTAAGCAGCTTACGTAAATCTTATCCAGAGGAGGAGTAAGGACAAGAAGATCTCTAGACTGGGTTGTAAAAATAAGATTTAGGATATTTAAATGAAGTTTAGAATACACTTCAAGTTCCCAATTGTCTTTATTATCCTCTAAAGGGAATCTGTTCTGATGGGATCAGATATGGACAAGAAGAAAAAAGAGGAAAAAAGACAGTTATATCCGCATCGAAGATAGTGGGACGGAGCTGATGACCGTAGAAGAGAAGCTGTTTTTATTATCAGCTAGTAAAGATGCTTATTATAACCAATCTCATAGCTGGACGTTACAGATTCTATAAATTGGTGTGTACGGACACGTCAAGCATAAACAACGGCTAAAATTCGTAATGACGCATGCGTATGACTCCTTAACGGAGCATATATGAGGGGAAATAAAATTCGATTTCCATGGGTGCAAAATAGAAATAGGGGTCTACTAAAATAGAAAGCGAGTGCGTTACCCAACCGTTCTTAGCTCTCCAGACGAAATTTTTCTTGCCACCACAGGAGCAAACTGGATTTCCCAACAGTGAGCACGGCTACTAAAAAACCAAGGTATTACACAACAGAAATGCGTTACGTATAGGAGATGATCACGAGTTCACAACACAAAAGCACTTAATGGCGCAAAGAACTGACAGCAATCAACCTATGAAAGATGGGATGCAACACAACGACATTATAAAAAACCCATTGAAGGAAAAAGAGATGAGAACATACCTTGACGTCAAAGAAGCGGCGGAAGGGCGCCCTGCGCCTGCTGGGAGACTTCACTTTTCCGAATGCGACAACAGGTAATCGTTCCCGAGTCCAGCCTCCCGAGTGCTTCCTCTTTCGTTCAGAGTTACACGCTACCAGCGGATGCCATAGATCTGCCGTGCGCGGGAGAGTAGAGAGTAGAGACTGTAGAGTGGAGAGTGGAGAGTAGAGAGGGGAGAGGGGAGAGGGGAGAGGGAAGCCGGGAGAGTGGAGCGTGGAGAGGGAAGCCGGGAGAGTGGAGAGTGGAGAGTGGAGAGGGGAGAGGGAAGCCGGGAGAGTGGAGAGTAGAGAGGGGAGAGGGAAGCCGGGAGAGTGGAGAGGGGAGAGGGAAGCCGGGAGACTGGAGAGCGGAGAGGGGAGAGGGGAGAGGGGAGCTGGGAGACTAGAGACTGGAGAGTGGAGAGTGGAGAGGGGAGAGGGAAGCCGGGAGAGTGGCGATTTAGGGCTCCAAGCGCGGGCTGGACATATTTTTTCGTCCAGGACGAAGGACGATACGATTTTTTGCCGAGACGGGATGAAAAACCGTCCCGGCATTACTGGACGGGATGAAAAATCATCGCGTCCTTCGTCCTAACGCTAACATAGGACGTTAGACGGGAAAAAATTCTTCCCGAACTGCCCTCGTCCTGTCCCGTCCCGTCCTCGTCCCGGAACTATAGTTATATCATGATGATTCAACCAAAAAACTCAGGTGATGTAAGTTTAAACAACTTAATATAATTATTAATGCAACGCATCCTGATTTGGATGTTTTTTATGATTTTTTTTAAGGAAATCACCCACTTAGGACGTATGGTATCTTTAGGTATTTCTATCAGTAATTTTCCATGTTTTAGTACAATGACTTTGCAACCATCCCGTAGTTACTGGTCAATAGCTAAACTTCCAGCGTACAAATTCATAATGAGCCAAAATACATTATATAGATTAATTAACTTTCTTTTAACAAGTACACTACAATGACATGTTTATAATGTCAAATGAAATAAATATAATTATAATTTTAATGATTTTAATCAAGTTTTATTTCAAGGATTCATTTAAGATGTTACATCTTTAATTAATTATGTCATTATGTGTCCATTTGTAAAAAATGTCATTAGGTTAATTTTTTTAAAAAAAATTGTGCATCTCATTATTTGAATCCTGCAGTCTTGAAGTACAAATACCCAATAACTTGATTTGTTTTAGTTGTATTGTCTTAGAGGATACCAACATATCTCAATAGTTGAAGAGTTCTTATAAAGCTTAAGCATAAAATATTTCTCTCCACTTTTATTCTGATTCTGTGAATGGACTTCAATTTGGTCCCTCCACATCACCGTTTTTTAGATAATTTCCGATTTCTTTCATTTGTGATTTTTCAATGCCTCTAAAATAAATTTTAAAAAATTCACAAGAAAACCAGAAAATTCTAAAGTTAGCCGACAAAAATTCAGATGAAAAGGGAGTGTAACGGTAAGTTGTACGCAATGGCTGAATAAATCTATTCTATAAAATTTACATGCATTTATCTTCACACATGAAAAATAAATATAGTGTGATAATCATTTCTTATCATGTAAGAACTTTGAGAAATTTTCAGAAGTACTTCAGATAACGCATATTATGGAATGCATCATAGCATGGTAGGTCAATCCCATATCAAAAAATCCTGTAAAATGAGGGAAAATAATTGTTAGTATTATCAGATACAGGAACATATTCAATTCCCCTAGCGGGCCCTAGAAATATATTTACCAAACATTAGTTCTATCAATGGAACTTTCATTCTGACCCAGAGGCCAAGCCTATGATCTAGCAAATGACCCACCTCTGCCTATAGACAAAAATTATATTGTGGTACTGTGAAAAACACATAGTTATATCTTGGTTATAAGATTTCATGATTCCCAAATTTAACCAGTCAAAAATGGATTATGATCATGTTAAAAATAGCTGGGATGTGATTGAGAAAGTATACTTGAAATGGGACAATTAATCAATAATATCAGCCTTGGTGGAGCAATCTATCCACCTTCTCTAGGAAAGTCATTCTGCCTTGGAATATGCAAGCGAGCTTCAGGTCCTAGGGGAGGATTAATTTTTATCATATATGAATTTCACACTCTATTGATCTGGGATATGCACTTCATGACAAAGGCCTACAGCTACTTTACAGGTCTGCGTCCAGAATTTGAAAATGTTTGTGATTACTTATCTAACAAATAACACAAACTGAGATTCGAAGATGTGGTCATCTAAGTATGCAAAGAAGGAGCTGCTTGAAAGGTCACAGTCAGATAATTATGTAGAATTCTGCTTTATTGGCAAAGCTGGTGTTGAGAGGTCTGGAAAATTCCTATGTACCTTATTGTAGCACTAAGAAAGTCCAAACATCCAATGGTACCAAACTTACTTTGGCAGATATTATTAGCATTGAAATTGACCAATTTGGAACACTTACCCATGTCTTACATGTTCCCAACTTAAGCGTGATGACTAAATCCAAAGTCACCACTACATCACCTGTAGTTAAGGAGGAGAGTGAAGTCGGTGTGACCATCAACTTGTATGATAATGAATCAGAGCTTGCTGCTGCGCACTGATTCATTGGGGACACAGTCACTAAAGTGAGAAAAGTAGTTGGAGCTATTCGTGAAACAACACAGTGATAGATTTATTATGTTGATATCTGTAGGGGACATAAATTGCAGCCAAGGTTTCCCTCACTTGATTGCCCAACTCGGTGGAGAAGCATTCACGAGATGCTATAAGAAGCTATTGCGTAGAGAGATGTGATTGATGCAGGGGCTGCATTATTCACTAAAGGGAGGAGGTAAATGAAGATCTCGCATGAAGAATGGGAGCTGCTGAAGGACTTTTCCTTCCTACCGAACCTTTTACGTACACAACAGATCACGTCAGCCGATCGAAGGAATCCAGTGTTGGAGATGTCATCCTTGTGGTGTATGCATTATCACGACACGTGGAGGACTTCATTTACGGGGTTACTAAGCCCATGTTGTTCACCGACAAGAGACTACCTCAGGATGAACGAGTATCATTGATAGCTGCATGCATAGCCATGCAGAAAAAACTAGCTGACTACAAGAACTTGTGGAACAATGATGGTCATCCTCGCTGCCATGCTACTTGACCCATTTTGCAAGGGGTCAATTTTGGTTGAGGCATCCTATTTGAAGGCTATCTCCTATGTTCAAAGAATTCTCCCTATTACACCAGAAGTTCTACATGACCAATGCAACCCAACCATGCCCGTCAACAATAAAATATTGAAGGCTTGGGTCAGTCAGGCCCTCAGCAGCAAACCATCTATAAGAATAACTTCAGCAGCCACCCTTGTGGAGGAATTTGAGACCTTCCTACATACAACTCGCCAAGGAGGGGGAGATACTGCATGTGCCTGGTGGGGTAGTAAGGGTGTTCTTGTCTCTCCAACATCATCAAAAATTGTGTAAATTTCTATTAGTGTCTGTAATTAGTGCTCCATTAGAACGGTTGTTCTCTGATGGCAGAGCAATTCTCACTTATGGGCAATCATGTTTGGAGAAGTCGAGTATCGCGGCACTTCTTTGTGTAAAGTGATGGTTTCAAGGGGAAGAAAACAAGTGGTACAACATTTGTCTTGTTGGTAAAATCTATCATGAAATAAAAACATCAATATGATTCTAATTTATCTTAATTTACGTTAAGCGTATTGTAAACTGACAGTGTATTAATTGCATATTTACACTATAGCTTTAGAGAGATAGGACAATGCTGATGTGATTGAAACACAAAAAAGCATTCTATTTCGTTACTCTTTGGATAATATAAGTACTTTGTTTGCTATTGGTTGGACATTTGATATTTGTTAACTTAAAGATGAATTAAACTTTTCACTTTACATTTGAATCTTACAACAATTCTTACATAATCTATGAAGTACATTACTGGTACCATGCCGCTGGCAGAAGAAGTGGCAGCCAACCTCAATTCATACCATGACGGAGTGTGCGACTACTCCTTCAATGCCTCGAGATGTCACCACAAGACTAAAGTATGCATTTCATCAGCTCTGACTCTAAAGCTGAAGATGACAAGAGTGTTAGGTCTGACTTAAATTACATATATGCCACTATTAATGGTTTTCAATTCTCATCGGAGAAAATAGAATTGATTCAGGCCAGTCCGAGACAAGTCCTTCCAAGCCTTCACTTGACTCCAGTTGACCCCCTAAGCCACACATCCCAGAGAGCCATGATCCATATTCTGAGCCATGGGTTGACCACATCTACTGGACCCACCACAACTTTTCCCCAGCAATGATTAACCACGTCTAGTAGCAGGTTGCTCACAACTTCTACCAAAGGCTACCTCCATCACCCCAAAGCTCCGGCGAGGATAACAGATGGCTTGTGGAATGAAATCTTATGTCACCTCAATCTCACCAGATGATACTCCTTTAAGTTTACGTACTATCTTTGTTTTATAGTCTACGTTTTGGTTAAGTTCCCTTAGTTGACATCAATGTGGAACATTAATTTAGCATTAATTTCATATCAATGTTTCGTCAATCTACATTATCACATTATATATACAACTCATTATCTAGCACATATTTTTTGCTAACAATTGAACATGAAAATATGTTTTTTGATCTTAGCGGGAAAACCAAAATTCCCACATGATATCCGTTATCCATTCCATTATCGTATTCGATATCATTATCGTTATCCCCTAAACGATATCAACATCCCATATCAATATCATCCTAACAATATCCAGAAATGTTATCCATTCAGTAATGCATAACAATATCTGAATCTGATCTCGTCCGCATCCGTAATTTTTTTTACCACAGATATTGCGTTATCCGATTATGGATATCACATAAGGATGCAATTAGTAGCACCCTAATTACCACGATTCATGGACAATTTGATACCAGATTATGCGATGGCACACTGGTAATGGAAGGAAATTCATTAACTATGAAATTAACTCCATATTTAAGTATCTGGGGATTAAGTATGAATCTTCATGCCCAAATATAATGGAGCCTTCAAAAGAAAAATGAGAGCTTTTACCATTGAAAGAAATGTACCAAAGGTCTGAAAAAATGAGCGCTGCTATACTTTCACCTAACTAACCAGTTGCCAACTCGTTGACTATGTCAACAAACCCCTTCAGAAATTTTTCAGACCTCTTCTCCACAAGCTAAGATTAATCACAGTTTGGACCCAGGACATAAGCCTACAAGAAATAAGCTTACTGGATGTTGATGGGTGCATACCGTTAAGTAGATGGCAAATGGTCAACTCGAAAGGTTCGAAGCCGCATCGGTTTCCCAATAATACACCCAAAAATAAGGCATTGATTATGGGAATACTTTTGCTTGAGTTGCCGAGATGAACACAGTCGGACTTCTCATCTCTTTAGCTACTAATCAACACTCGGAATTATATCAGTTTGATGTAAAATGTAATTACAACATTCCCAGACAATGCATTCTTTACGACAGAGTAAGACCGAATTGCATTGGTGATAGTCTAGCATTCACGTAGCTTGAGTAAATTTCTCAGACCACTCTAATATTTTATGAAGATGATATTATTTTCACTGCAAATTATTCGACTAAAATGATTCGTAGGCATTCTTAAACATTCTTTAGGATATCAAAGTGTTCCATCCATTCACTGCTATATCGCTCTCAATATAAATATATTTATGATTTACTGGATGAAACAGGTCACCTTCCATGCCACCCTCAATATACTCCTATAGACATAAATTGTATAACTTAAAGTTTGGTGCCACAGAACTGAATACTGACCCACTATCCTAATCCCATAATAACTCTTCCACATTTGTCACTGCAGACCAGATATAAATTTCAAAAATCATATTTTTTTTAATTATATCTACTTTTGGCTGATTTTCATTTATCCTTCAGTTAATATAAATGTATACAAAACCCCTAATGTAAATGTCACATAAATTACATGCTAGGCTCAAATTACAAGTTTTCAACTAAAACTAACACTTCTCGAATCAAAAAAGTTATGGTCCTTTACATGGGTGAATCCAAATTGATGTCATTAAAATAATATCTAATTCATGAAAAAAGATATTTATGTCATTTCCACTTTACACGTCCTCCAAAGATAACAATATCGGAATGTAAGAGGGAGAGACACATCTCCGTTCTCTTTCCATTTTCATAAATTTAACATACCAATCTATATTTTCATCATAATTTATGAAAACATGTTAGTAACAGGGACAACTGGTAATCTAAAGTCAGGCCTGTGGTTACCTGCTGTGCAGTATTGGACAAACAGCAGCTAAAAACTCCTCAAAAAACTTTCTCTCAGAGAATCTCTCTGCTCGCCTCCTCGCCGCAGATGTAATCGCCAGCCTCTCCGTCTCTGGCATTTGCAGAATCGCAAGAATTGCATTAGCATATTCTTCCGTTTTCTCTGCAAGAAATCCCGTTCTCTGCCCGTCCTCATCAACGACGATATCCATCTTGGGTCCTGCAGAATTATGCGCTGGGACAAAGAGAGAGGAATCAGAGAGCTTAAAGTCGGCAATAATTCGTAATGTTTGTAAATTTCTAAAAAGAAACTGTATTCTTATCGTGAGAATAGTGGAAATAGAATTTCCGCATGGGCAAGTGGGAAATGAAAGCAGAGGAATGAATGTCACCAAAGGGGTGAGAGAGAGAGGGGACTGGAACAGAAACTTCACTTAATACTCCCTGGCTGCCATCCTAAAGAAAGGACTATCCTAGTTAAAGAAAGGAGTATTTTTAAATGGATAAAATAAAAATACTCGAATGGGCCTAATGGGCTAAAAGTACAAACTCACACCCAGACGGTATAGAATCGCATCAATTTCTTATAACTTTGGGCATTAAAAGTGGTACCGATTGGAATGGCACCAGCAGCCATGTACTCAACGATGCTTATTCCAAAGTGTTCATCTACCATGGAGTGGAGACCCGCCACTGCAGTTCCAAGAAGCTGGACCAGTTCCCTGCACCAAAGAGGATAGAACATAAGATGGAAGATTTGAAATGGAAACAAGTGAAAAATTTTCCGAGTAGCTGAAGATCGATTAAATTCCTTGAGAAATTTTAAAATCCATCGAGCAATGAAAAAAAATAAAAAAACAAGTTTGTGCACAAAAACAGAAAATGTATTCTTCAAAACAAAGAAGTTACCCATAAGGAAGGTAGCCAAGAATCTGTTGAATTTGTCTAGGGAATCCTCATGGAGGAGGTTCAAGCATCAATTCGGGACTTAATACTGTTATTTCACTTTTCTTCTATCCTTCACAGAACCCTATACTACGAACTCTATTAACCCCCCCTCCCATTTCTGATATTATAAAATGCCCTTTTTTGCTCAATGCATCTTGTGAAAGTGTTCTTCAAAAGCTGCTTCTCACAGTCCTACTTTATCAGGTTTACTTGTCGAATTGGCTTCTCTATTTTTTCGCTTCTCTACATTGCATTATTTAGTGGTAATTGAATAAAAATAATCAAATGGTAAACAAAAACTAAAAGTAGTGGGATAGTAGAGACCTATAAGTGACATCAATTAAGAACTTCACATCGCGGTCGATACCAAGCTGGCTACATATTTCCTTGAGCTTCCTAACCCGCTCTTTGTCTTCATCATGTCTACAGCTGCCCACAAGCAGAAGCTTAGGTCTTGGCAGTGACATATCCAGATTGTCTAAAGCAAGAGCCAGAGCTTCAAGTTGAACTGTATGCGCCTGACGCAGATCAGTAACAAAATCGCAATCTATTAAACTTTAGCACAATATGAATGAATTCCATCAATGACAAATTTCACCTTTTCTGGGCGAAACTGGGCAACAGATATGAACACCGGCGCTTCCTTTTGTCGCTCCAGAGGAAGTGCCTGTTATTGTAACAAAAAATGGTGCAAGCTAAGGTTCAACAGACTGGATTTCTGGGAGTAGGGTTCAGCATTTCCAGACAATGTTGATGGTTGACGTTGACAATTGGACGATGATGATTTCAACCTCAACAGCGGTTGATGTCAATGTCAACCATCCACTGTTCAAAAGAAATTCGTCATCTTCAATGTCAACATGACGTATCCTGGTTGGCATTGACAGGTTAACAATCCATGTCGCTTTAATTTTGCAAAATTCTTGGAGAATCTGTCACATCAAGGTCTAACATAAGCAGTCCCCCATCAATATTATCTGCATTGCCACCTTGCCAAAGTCAACCACCCTTTGTCATCAATGTCAACAAGTGTCAATGACATTGCATTTTGATGGATAGATGACGGGTGTCAAACCCTCCGGGTAAAGAAAATGTACCTGAAGGGCTGAGGTGTCACAGGGAGGGTAAACTCGTCGGATTCGATCAGGAATTTTCCATAGCTTCTCGATGTGAGATCTTGTCCAAGAAGAATTGACCATCGCCAGATCAGAAAAGGATCCCACAAACCCATAAATCCAGCTAAACACAGTGTAGTAGATGATCTTGCACCGGGAAAGCCAAATGCTGGAATACGATAAAATAATAGTTAAATTCACGAATATTAACAACTTTGAGCATTTATTATTTGATATTGGATCCATGATACTATACTTCATCAGATTAAAATGCGAGATAACAAACCATGTGATAAATATTCCAGGCTTTTTCATAGAAGTATCAAAGGTTATAATGAATAAAGATACGACTCAGAATCACCTCCTGGCAATGGCAGAGTCGTTGTTGTACATTGCACTGCGCCGGCAGACGCGAGAAATCATATCTGTGCTTATCGTTGGATAATGTGTATAGCACATTACTTTGCACCCAAACAGTTTGGCGACAGGATAAGTAAAGGCATAGCCACTGGTATCAAAATAGAACTGGGGCGCTAGGGTACTCAAAGCCTCCCATGCAAGATAGACAGAACCAAGGCTTTGGCCAATCATCGTAAACCGGGGATAAGTTCGTTCTTCTATCCACTTCCTCCTTAACAAGATCACGACCTGTTCATAAAGAAAGTCAGTTTAACGCCACAATCTCTTGATATTGGTGCACGATTTTGAGAAAAATATTTTTCAAAAAACAAACCAAACGGCCTGATTAAATTGTTGAGACAGATATTTTTTTGAACAAAAATAGTTGATACAGATTGCTAAAGCAAAGGATAAATTTCTCAGGTTTTCATAGCATTTACAATAGATCATGATGTTGAGCTAATCTCTCGATTCAACCTTCAGTTGATTTTTTGAGACCCAATTCATACAACTTCAGAACTTCGTTGAAAAAAAGTTCTTTTGTAATTCCTAACAAAAAGACTCAGAAAACACAGGATGCCCACCTACCTGAGCAGTCTTTAGTTTGATTCAAGATATTGTTCAAAAGAGATAATGACCAGTTTATAGAGAACGTCAGTTCAGCATCGCCATTCATTGATCTCGGTATATGATTTCCCAAAAACAAGTTTCAAAAATCCTGAACAGGGCTGACTGATTCTGTTGATGCGGCGGATTGCGAAAGAAAATTACAAATTTCTCCAGATTTGATCGCATTCACAACAAGTAATGATGTTGAGCTCATCTCCTTATTCAATCTTCGGTTGATAAGCCGCGCCCCAAATCTTCCTAACTCGCATATTCTTTGAGAAAAAAATTGAAATTACACGCAGGAGAACTCAGAAAATACTATATCCCCACCTACGCGAGCAAACTATCGATAAAACTCCAAGATTGAATGTTGAGCTCATCTCAAGATTGAATCTTCGATGGAAACATGATGAAAGACTGAATTTTGTTTTGTCAATTCCCAAAACCAGAACTCATAAAATATCGAATACGCACCTACATTAAACAAATTGTTCATAAAATTGAATTACACATTCAAACTACATATTTCAATCTAATACCAAATTATAATCCGAACAAAAAAAATAGTGAAAAAGTAAAAAAATCAATAAAAAAACGAAATTATTAACAAATCGACCGCAACACAAAATGACATTTCTACTGAAGAATTCAAGAACAAGTCTATACCTCAGGCGGGGATAGAAGCTCCACCCCGAAACGATCTCTCGCCCGGGCGACAAGACCTTCAGAAGTGGCATCATGATCGCCCGTAAAAACGACGGATCGAAGATCAGGCCGCTCACCCTGGACGGCTTTGACAGCGCACCAGAGCACTCGTTCTCCACCTCCGCCATCGTTGGTGTATGGATGAAAGAATCCAACCGCAGCAATCTTAGGGCTGCTCCTCGCCTTCAGCCATGCCGCTGCGATCAGCCCCGACAACGCCGAGATCGCCCAAACAAGAACAAGGAGAAGAAATTCCAACATTGCCGCAGAAAGATCTCAGTTTTTGGCCTTGGGTTTCGCATTATACTCAAATATATAGAACATTTTTTGGTCTTACATCTAAGTTTTGTATTTAACATTGGTTTTATGGGGTTCTTCTGTGGAACAAATCTCAGTTGAAACAATTAATGGGTGTTCATGTTGTTTATAGAGTGATGGAAATTGAATAGTAATTTAGCATTGTTTGGAAAATATATAGAAGCATGATATTTCTTGTTTTATAATATTGTTGGATTTAGTAGCTAATAAATTTTGGTTTTACAGTGACTGAAACTGGTTGTAAGAGTGTATTTTGGAGATTTAATATTGCTGGGAAAAAGAAAATGTTTTGGAATTTTACAGGTATTCATGATGGTTCTATGGGACACAAGTGGTTGGGGACATCCCTGGTCCGGATGCGGTGAAAGCAACGGCTTCTAACATGTATAGAGAAGTCCAAGGGAAATTAATAGAGATGTTTGATGGCGTTCACAGTGTCTCTCTTACAGTGGATGCTTATCACAAAATAATCTCGCCCTTTTAGGTGTCACTGCCCACTGGGTTGACGCCGACTGGAAGCTGTGTGAGCTACTCCTTGCTTTCCAACAGATCAAGGGATCCCATTGCGGCACCAACTTGGCGAGGATCGTCGTGGAAGTTGCATATGAACATGGAATCGAGTCGAAGCTTTGTGCCATCACCACGGACAATGTGTCTAAGAACAGAACGATGTTGGCCTCTATTATAGATCAATTGAAGACCATAAACCCATAGTTCACTATCGATAGACATGTACCATGCATTGCCCATGTAATCAACCTCGTAGTCCTGGCCAGATTGAAGATCAGTCGTAATCCTGAGGCACCAGCAAGTAGTACGCTACGAGGCAGAGATTTTCACATGTATGCAGCATTGGACACAGATGAACTAACTGAATCGCAAGTCGAAGAATATAGTACAACGACAGATGCACCCTTGGGAATAGCCGTTTCACGTGTGCGAGCCATCGTCAACGCTATTCAGGATCCACGCAATGAATGGAGAAATACGTTGATATGTGCAAAATGTTTGAGCTCCCAAACACGATCAAGATAAAGGTTTGACTGCCCAACGCGCTGGAACTCCACCTTCATTATGTTAGAGCGTGCTCTTGCCAAGAGAGAGCTATTTCCCTATGTCCTATTGTCAGGATTACGCCAAGAGAGAGCGCGAGGTTCCTTTCGACATCATCTAAAGATTATGCCCTATGTCAGGAGGACTAGGCGTTGATTGAAGAATATCTGTGTATCCTCAGGCCACTGTGTCAGGGTTTCAACTATGTGTGTTCTGTGAAGAAATTGTCAATCACTGAAGTAACATCATTGATCGCAGACCTGAAGACTCAACTTGAGCAGGCGATGTGCAGTGCTAGGGCAACTTTGGATGTCGAGCGGAGGGATGCATTGCACTCGTCGTGTAGTGCTATGCATAACAAGTTGATGCAGTATGCAACGGTACTTTGGGGCAATCATACTGTGGCGATGGCAGCGACATTGGATCCATTCTCCAAAATAAACGTTGTGCATCCGTCATATCGCCAAGATGTGTTTTCCTATCTTGGAGGTCTTTTAGACAGCGTGTGTAATAGAGATACCAACTGAATGTGAGTCGGAGCAGGGTGAACCATCTGAAAGACGTCGTCAGCAATATTTTGTATCCTCCAAGCGATAATATACACGTCCGTGCAAGAGTCAGCGACCACGTTCAGCACCTAGACAGGAGCTCGACAAGTATCTAAATATCTTGTGCAGTTAGGAGGAAGATAGTCCACTAAGCTGGCGGAAGGACGTTAGAACTCGATACTTTCCGAACTTGACAAAAACTGCATCCCAATTTCTTGGCGTAAGCCCAACCAGTGCATCAGTGGAGTGGCTTTTTTCAGTTGGCCAAGGCATCACCACGTATCGAAGAGCACGCTTAGATGCAGAGAGCATTGAAATGTTGATGATGCTTCGTGCATGGTTCCGTCGCGTAGAGTAGTACTCGGCTGACTACGATGATGACGTTGACGACAACAACAGCTCCTTTAATGGTGAGTTACGTTTTATCGCTTTCTGACCTTTGCTTGAGCATGCTTATTTTTCTTATCTCTCTCCTTTCCACGTAATAGTGTAAGGGGGGGAAAAACACGAAGGCGGTGGACACGTGTACATCCTTCCTGCTTTATTGTAAGTCGTGCGTCTACCCCATCCTTCCTGCTTTTATACACATTTCCCCATCTGTGAACGCAGATATTTGTCTTCCATATGCATGCAAAGAATCTCTCTCTGATGCGTTACTTTGAATTTTTTTTCATAGCTTTTATCTTTCGTCCCCAAAATTCCATCTCTAATGTGAATGTAGAACTTTCCATTTTAAATCCGCAATATCGAATACGTCTCTCAACTTCACTTACCTATTTTAGATTTTGTTCTCGCTCTAAGACTTAGAATATTTCTGAGGTAAACTTTTGTCAAACAGTTGTCTCCCAAATTGTTGCACACAGATATTTGTCTTCCCTGTGCAATGCAAAGAATGTCTCTTTGATATGTCACTTTGAATTTATTTTTCTTAGCTCTTATCTTCATTTCTCAAAATTCTGTTTATAATCTGAATTTATACACTACCATTTAAAATCTGCAATTTTGAATGTGTCACTCTTCTTCACTTCTGTGATTTAGAATTTCGAATGTTCTCGCTGTGAGACTTTGAAAATTTCTGAGGTAGATATCACTATGGCGGGAGATAGTTCTCTTTCTTCTACTCGGGTGAAATTGATCCTTTATCCTCTTGTGGCTTATCCTTGAATCTCTATTTCCCTCGATCCAGCTGTAAAAAATGGCGACACCAGTTCATCATAAAGCATTTCTCTGGTTCGTTTTTGGTGGGTTTGCCCATTTTGAGCGGTATGTCGCTCTACTATTTTGGTTCTATATATGGGTTTTCAAAAAATTTTTGGTCTTTCCTTTCCTTTTTTAAAAATTATGAGTCAAGACTGTGATTTAAGTTTTTCTTTATAGTTTGTAGGCGGCGATGACCTTGTTTTCTTGGTTGTGATCGGTTTTAAAAATTTGGGTTATTGTTTACGGTTGAATGCTGTTGTTTGTATCTTCTTATTAAGACGAAGGTGAAGATATAAGGGTTCAGGTGTCTCGAGCATGCAGTGTTTTGTTACCCATTGATCACATTCATTTCTTTTTTCCAATAACATTTTTACATTGTTCCCTTACGACTTTGATTTCAGTGTGTACGGAGTAAAAGTGTGAGAGGTGAGATGGCCATCTCAACACCGTCACTCTACACCAAAAGTGAAGGTTATTTTGAGCGAGTTGGATGGACGACTTCATGAACTCTGCATCAATATTCTGTCTCAGATTCTGAAAAAATGCTCCCTACTTTCTGTTTCACCTTTGCTATGATTGATGAACGCCACATGCCCATGTCTAGCCCTACTCTGAACTTCTTTTCCATTTTAGTTTGTGTGTTATCCTTTTAACTCCAATGGACATCTCGAAGGGTGGTCGTAAGAAATATATGAAATTTTCGATTGCTCATCTCATTGTAAGATGGAGATAAGAGTACTTCAGAAAACTGATCAATTATGCACACTGTGAGTGAATATCTCTATCCGAGTGGCATTCGTGTAGTTACTCGGATATTCTCTCTCTCCTCCTCTAGGGTTTCTCTCTCTCTACATATAGGGAGGAACCTCCTCTCTTGTTATCTCGATCAATGAAGTTATTCCACATGGTATCAGAGCTAGGTCATCCGTGACCTTGGCAGTGCTCCGCCGCCGCATCCTCCTCCGCCTTCTCCCCTCCTACAATGGCATCCTCTACTGGGCGTTGCCTTCATCCGAGAGGCATCTAAGCTCTCCGTTGCCCTACTCCACGCGCCGCCGTCCTTGCTCCGCCATCCTTCAGATTCCCGCGCCGCCGCCCTACTGTGCGCGGCCGGTGGCCTCTCCTTTCCGGCGCCGCCACCCCCTGCTCTGCGCGCCGCCACCTCGACCCGCCGTCGCCGCCCTGCGCGTCGCCGCCGCTTCGTGCGCCGCCGCCACCGCCGCCGCCCAGTAGGGATTGCCCCCAATCCGGTGCCAATTCCCAAATTGGCCCTAATTTGGGCTCCTTTCCAAAATCGGGGCCCAATTTGGGGCTAATTTGGGCCTATTCCCAAATCAGAGCCCCTTGGGGCCTAATTTTTTGGGATTTTGGTCCAATTGGAGCTACTTGAGGCCATTTTGGGCCAAATTTGAGCTAATTGAGGCCCAATTGGAGCTCATTGAGGCCAATTTAGGCCACTTAGCTGATTGAGGCCAATTTGGGTCCCCTTCCCGGCCGCCTCTACACCGTGGCCGCCCCCACCTCCTTGCCGGCTTCATGATGGGTTAGACCTTCTTATCTCTCTCCTACTCTACTTAAGGGTTCACATGGCGGGCGAGGACACTGCGTCGGCCCCCGATTCGCCTCCGCCTACGACTACTCCTACATCTCCGGGCATGCACCCAGACCTCTACATGTCCTCCCCAAGCTTCATCACCGGCCTTCAAAGCCTGACAACCCTCCTTGACGGTACCAATTACGTTACGTGGTTCGGGGGGTTCCGACGCTTTCTTGAGATCCATGGCCGGGTCTCTTTCCTCACTGACGACCCGCCCTCTCTTGAAGACCCAAAATTCACTACATGGGTCATTCAAGATCAGGCCGTCACCTCTTGGCTACTGAAGATGGCTATTCTTGTCATTGCAGAGCCGATGCAGCTTATCTCCCCGTCCAAGGCCATTTGGGATGAATGGGCCCGCATGTATGGGTATCGGTCCAACATTGGTCGGACAGTGGAGATTGTTGAAGGAATGTTTCGTGCTTGTCAGGGCGATCATCCACTTCAGGAGTTTTAGGCCACTCTGCGCTCCCTCCTCAACCAGCTCGCGAATTATCAGCCGTACACGGCCGACCTCGCCACACAACGCCGCTACCGCGAGGAGATTGCTGTTGGTTTATATCTGTCTGGCATCAACCCCACCCTCGGCTCACAGATTCGCGGTCACATTCTGAGTGACGTCACTCTGCCGACATTGGGCGAGCCTTCTCCACAGCATTACGAGTTAGCTCCCCGGGGTCAGCTATCTCTGTTCCCGCTCCCTTCTCAACTGACTCAACTGCACTCTCCTTGGAGACCCGACCTCACGGACGCGGCTCGGATGGTGGTGGTCGCGGTCAGGGACGGGGCCGTGGTCGCGATGGCAACCTATATCCTCCATGCATTCACTGTCAACGACATGGCCATCGCTCCGACAAATGCTGGCAGAAGTTTGGCAAGCCTGACCAGGTTGCCAATTCCAGCATGACGGACTCCTCCTCGGCATCGAACGTGCTTATTATCTCCCAGGAGGAATATGATCGCTTGCTCTCCACGCGGCCTTCGACGGACAGCTCGAGTGCTAGCGGCTCTCATGCCTCACACATTGCGTCGGCTTCGCCATTAGGCACTGCTCTTCTTGCCTCTCCTCCGGGTCCCTAGATTATCGACTCGGGCGCCTCTACACACATGTCAGGTACCCCCTCCCTACTTTCCCGACTTTCTAGCCTTCCTCACCCAGAGTCGGTTACTATTGCAGACGGCCGTGTTTGTCCCGTTCGGGGCAAAGGACGTTCCCTCCTGACTCCCTCCCTTCCATTATCTGACGTTCTCTACGTCCCCAACTTTCCCGTTAACCTACTATCCATCAGTGCCATCAGCAAAACCCTCTTCTGCTCGGTGTGTTTTTTCCCTTATCACTGTATTTTTCAGGACTTGTGGACGGGCAAGAGGATTGGTTTGGGACGTGAGACCGGTCGGGGTATCTACAAGCTCGTTCTCGATCACCCTTCCACTGACTTTCGTTGTCTTCTCTCCCAGTCGGAGACTTCCCTTCAATGGCACCGTCGTTTGGGCCACCCCGGCATTACCAAACTTTGACACGCCCTCCCTTGGATAACCTTATCCCCCTTTGATTGCGAGTCTTGCCAGTTGGGCAAGCACTTTCGCTCTACATACTCTTGTCTTGACTCTATTCCAAGCACGAAACCTTTTGACCTCGTACACTGTGATGTATGGGACCTTCTCGTGTCTCGTCTATCTCAAATTTTTGCTATTACATCGTCTTTGTCTATGACTTCTCTCGTCTCTCTTGGGTTTACCTTCTTCATGACCGCACCGATGTTCTTTCCTCGGTTCGTTAGTTCCTTCACGAGATCTCCACCCAATACACTTCCACCCCCAAAATTCACCGCACGGACAATGCCTTGGAGTTCGTTCAGACGAAACTCCAGGATCTTTGCTCCTCACTTGGCATCATCCACCAGACCACGTGCCCCTATACCTCCCAGCAGAACGGTGTCGCCAAGCAGAAACACCGTCATCTACTGGACATGACCTGCACTCTTCTCGATGAGATGGGCGTTCCACACTACCTTTGGTCGAACGCCCTACTCACCTCTGCCTATCTCCTTAACCGCTTACCCTCCTCTCCTCTGGGGGTGGTGAAGTTCCCCTCCGTCGCCTTCACCCAGATGGCGATCTTTTCGCGCTACCTCCTCGGATATTTGGGTGTGTGGCATTTGTCCACGACCACACCCCCAATTTATCCAAATTGGCTCCTCGTTCTCTCAAAGGAGTCTTCGTTAGCTACTCACGCACCCAGAAAGGTACTTTCCTGATCAGCGAAGATATCTTGTATCGGCCGACGTCACCTTCTTTGAGCCCACTCGCTACTTCTCCCCGACTCCATCTCTGCCCACTTCTCCACCTACTCCGTCTCCACTAATGCCACCTTCTACATTCCCTTCACCCGATCCTCCTCCATTGGTGCCCACCCTTCCGCTCCTCGTGGAACTTCCACTTGAGACCGCCTCCTCCTCCGCTACTCCTCTTCGGTTGGGACCTTCCGCTCCATCTGTACTTGCCCCGGCTCCGGACTCCGTTGAGCCACCAGGTGGGTCCTCGCCCTCGTCCGCACGTTCGGCGCCCCTTGCATTGGCACCGACTGACCTCCATCTACCAGTGGCTCTTCAGAAAGGTACTCGCTCCTGTACCCTTCACCCTATTTCCCACTACGTCAACTATGACCGCCTCCACCCCGCCTATCGTGCCTTCTCCCTATCCCTCACCTCCGAGTCGATACCACGGTCCCATGTGGAGGGCTTGAGCATTCCCCATTGGAAGGAGGCTATGGATCAGGAGTATGCGGCCCTCACCGAGCGTCAGACCTGGACCCTTGTCCCTCGTCCGCGTGATACAAATATCGTCACATGCAGATGGATATTCACAGTAAAGTATAACCCAGATGGCACGATCAATCGCTACAAGGCCTGGCTAGTGGCCCGAGGTTTCACCCAGACATACGGCATCAACTACAAGGAGACCTTCTCTCCCGTGGTCCATTTGAACTCTATCCGAGTCCTCCTACCCATTGCGGTGAATCAGGGGTGGCCACTATATCAGTTGGATGTCTCCAACGCCTTTCTCTATGGGGAGCTCACCGACCAGGTTTTCATGGAGCAACCACTCGGATATGCAACTCCAGGCTCGACTGCCTGGGTGTGCCATCTTCAGCGTGCACTATACGGCCTCAAGCAAAGTCCACGTGCATGGTTCGCCAAGTTCAGCAAGCTTGTACTTGCTCAAGGACTCACCCCATGAACAGTGGACCCCACGATGTTTCGCAAGCACGGCTCCAATGGCACGGTCATACTTGCCGTGTACGTGGATGACATTTTACTCACGGGCAGTGATCATGCAGGCATTGCTCAGGTCAAAGCATACCTCCACCAACATCTCACTATTCGGGACTTGGGGACGCCCAAGTACTTCCTCGGCATTGCGTTTGCTCATCAGCCGGGTAAGTTGATCTTGAATCAACGAAAGTATGTCCTGGATATGCTAGAGGAGACCGGGTTACTTGGGTGCAAACCTCGAAGTTCTCCCATTGACAGCAAACCTTGCTTCTGGGACTCTACTTCTCCACTACTTACTGACGTCGAGGCTTACCGACGATTGGTGGGGAAGCTCATCTACCTGACGGTCACCCGCCCAGACATTGCTTATCCAGTGGCACTCCTCAGCCAGTTCATGCATGACCCCCAGGATATACATTGGCACGCCGCCCTTCGCGTACTTGCCTACCTGAAGCATGCCCCGGGCAGGGGGCTCCTCTACCAGCATCATGGGCATCTCCGAGTGGAGGCGTACTCGGACGCCGGTTACGCTGGTGATCGCGGTGATCGGAAGTCCACTTCGGGTTTCTGCACCTTTGTTGCTGGGAACCTGGTTACATGGCGTAGTCAGAAGCAGAGGGTGATCTCCCTCTCGAGTGCAGAAGTCGAGTACCGCGCCATGACACACGCCTCTTCGGAGCTACTGTGGATACGCTCTATCCTTCACGAGCTTGATTTTCCTGTGCAGGAGGCTATGCCAATGTACTGTGACAATCAAGCCGCCATCTTCATCGCCAACAACCCCACCTTTCACGAGCGGGCGAAGCACATCGAGATCGACTGTCATGCGATTCGTGATCGCGTGCTCACTGGCCTCATCACTACTCCACACGTGGGATCTTCGGATCAGTTGGCGGACATATTCACCAAAGGACTGAGCACCACCGCATACGACGTCATCTCTCGCAAGCTGGGCTTGTTTGATATCTAAGCTCCAGCTTGAGGGGGAGTATGAGTGAATATCTCTATCCGAGTGGCATTCGTGTAGTTACTCGGATATTCTCTCTCTCCTCCTCTAGGGTTTCTCTCTCTCTACATATAGGGAGGAACCCCCTCTCTTGTTATCTCGATCAATGAAGTTATTCCACACACACCATCTGGCATATTTAAGCAAGGAAATTCCATGATGGAATACCCATCTTTTTCATTTGTAATAGACTTTTTAAGACACTATTTCATTATATTGACATTGTTGGGAATCAAATATTGAACTATCTACATTCATCTGGAATTTAACTAATGAATTTTAAATTCAAATTTCTACAATTTAAAAATCAAATGAATTTTTGCAAAATAAGTATCATAAAGTTTGGTGGGGTTTAAATAATAAAACTTTTACATCTCTCAAAAGATTTATTGCACTCTTTGTGAAATTAATGAAAGGATAAAGGGTATGTGAAAATCAAAATTTACGCTAATTATCTGGTAAATTACTCAATTCTCGCAATTAACTACTACAGTACGATTATAACTACATGTATGAAAGATATTATTATTGCTAATTAATGAGAGATTAAATTTCAAATTTTCAACTTTTTCAAATGTAAACAAATATTTTTATTGGAGTTTTATCAAACTATTCAGTTAAAAATTTGTCCACCTTTCGTCCGTCCACCATACGAGTCTTCCGGACGGAAGGTTTTTTGTCCTGTGGGACAAAAAACGTCCCGTCAGGTCATCGTACGGACTAATTTTCGTCCAGGAATTCGTCCGAACCCCCAGGGCGAAAAGAGCGTCCCGTCCGCATCCCGGAGCTATAAAATGACGAGAGGTAGGATGACGGAACGGTAGGATGACGAGGGGTAAGATGATGGAACGGTAGGATGACGAGTGATAGGATGACGGAACGGTAGGATGACGAGGGGTAAGATGATGGAACGGTAGGATGACGAGTGATAGGATGACGGAACGGCAGGATGACGAGGGGTAAGATGACGGAACGGTAGGATGCTGAGGGGGTAGGATGACGGAACGGCAGGATGACGAGGGGTAAGATGACGGAACGGTAGGATGCCAAGGGGGTAGGATGACGGATCGGTTGGATGATGAGGATTTGGATGACGAGAAATTAACCGTCAACCAACCTTACTATATAAACAGGATCAGGCGCTGCTGGCTAACTGCTCAAACGCGCGAGCAGGAGAGAAGAGAAGCATGCGGTGGCGATCCATGGCGGCTTCTCCAGCGATTGCTCGTCGTTCGATCCTCTCGCCAGCGTCACATTCTCAGCTTCTTCGTCGTCCAATTCCATCTTGTGTGAATCCTCAGCGAAGATTTCAGCTCCATCTTCGGAGTTCACGGCGCGTCAGTGAAGCTTCGGTCGCTGCCGCGTTTTCTAGATCCATCTCGGTGAATTCAGCTTCAGTTCTATCTGATCATTCGTGTCGTGATTCGTCTGCTTTGGATGATTCCTTTCTTGCTTGCTCGATGCCTGGCCGGCGGTTGAAGGTCGCCGTGCTCGTCAGTGGCGGCGTCGACAGTAGTATTGCTTTAAGATTGCTCCACGCTGCTGGCCACGCCTGCACGGCCTTCTATCTCAAGATATGGTTTCAGGTAAAAATTAAAAAAAAATTGTATTACTTGCCCGAACGGTATTCTTATCGCGCCGATAGCTCAATTGAAACTCGTTTTTTCTAAAAGAAGAAACTTTAACATTTTGAATCTAATGGGATGGAGTAGAGCTAATGAAGTAGTGTGGAGGGAAATATGTTGCGTTTGAATTTGGCTGAGGATTTTCTGCGTGTATAATTTTTTAGACTTTCAAATAATATCCTGAAGTCCATTTAAGAGATAGATTCAGGATTTTTTTTATTTTTAATCGTTCATTTTATATTATATGTTGATTACTATCGGCCAGTACTTATTTTGTTTTTGTGTTTTCAATGTGTTTCTTAATTTATAGGAAGACTTTGAAAACTTTTGGTCTGAGTGCCCATGGGATGAGGACCTAAAATATGCAAAATCTGTCTGCGATCAGGTAAGGTACAATTTTTTTTCTCATCCTTGCTTCTGAATTTTTCTAGTGTCAGAATTTGTTCGTTTACCTCACGGTGCTATAAATTTGGTATGACCTAGCCGAAATTTATCTTTAGTTTGAGTCAGCCAACAGCAAAGATTAATATCAGCGTAATTAAAGACTACTTTGAAGTCTCTGTGACTTGAATTACATTTGGCACAACTTTCTTCAAGGAAGACGAAAACTGTTATTGTTGTCACTCAGCTAATATTTATTAGTGTAGTTTGTTGAGCTTATCTCTTATTTGGTCTGATTTCTAAATTCAATGAGCCAAATCCTCGAATCCTTCTGGGGGATAATCTAATTAATTATATTTATTTCTTGAAAAAAATAGTTTTATTCATTAAAATTTTTCATCTTAACAGTTTTCCAAAAATCATGAAACCTGAAATCTTTAACTGAAACTTCAACTAAAAATTTTCCGAAAATATGACTGATCAAGTAAAAAAAATCTCCTTATTTTTATGGGTATGCGATCTTGAGATAACTATTGTTTGATATTCTCCTGAAATAAAATCTCAATGTAGATTGGAGTCCCGCTGGAACTTGTCCATTTGACGGACGAATACTGGAAGCATGTGGTAAGGAAAACACTTCTCCAACTTGGGTGCCATAATCCATATATATAGTTTTACTTCAGTATATAGCTGTTATGCTCGGGTGACTGTAAACTTTACTTTATAGATTTTACGAGGAACTCTATTCATAATTTTTAACTGTTGGTCTTTCTCTTTTCCTATTCAAAATTAAATGTAGGTTTCACATATTATTTCTGAGTACCGATGTGGACGTACGCCTAATCCTGATGTTCTTTGCAATACAAGAATCAAATTCGGTTGGTCTCAGACTCCATTGTCTTTCAATATTTTTCATTTTCTTTGATAATTAATTTGCTTCATTCTTCAGGGGCTTTCCTTGATGCAATCGACAGTATGAACTTCGACTATGTTGCTTCTGGACATTATGCTCGAATTGTTCACCCGTCTTCAGATGAAGATGGGGTTTCCATCCTCAAATTATCCAATGATACGGTAATTTATTTGTATCATTTAAGCCTTCATTTGTTCAAAAAAAAAATCATTTAAGCGTTCATCTTTGTTTCTCTTTTGCAATGATTTAGTCAGTGGCATCGGAATCATTGTTTCCTGTCTTATGAACTTTGCTTTACAATGTTGGGCCTATTTCAGGTCAAGGATCAGACCTATTTTCTGTCCCACCTGTCCCAGAGTCAACTCAAACGTCTTCTTTTCCCTCTTGGTGATCTCTCAAAGGTTAGCTGCTGGCGTGTTTCGTCCTGGTTTGCATTATATTTTTAGAAAATTTTATTAAGTACTTTCTTGACCACTTAATGCCTTTATTATGTCGACTTTATCACTTAATTTCCTCCTTGTATTATGTAACTTTTGCATATGTTGCCCATGAATATTTATTTTATATGTTGTAGCTATTTATGAAATGGATGATTGTGTATTTCCAACTGTCTTTCTGATCAACTTTTGGTCAACCACTTCCCTGTAATAACCGTTTTCAAGAAAAAACTGCCCTGGAATTACACATACCAGTACTAGGGTTCATGGACGAGATGACAAATTTGTCATTGTCATGCCCACCTTTCGTCATTTTAATCATTACCCATGTTTTAGTTGAATGAATGAAGATGATGATGGCTTACACAGAGAGGATGGATGATAATAATGATGACTACCTTTGAGAATCTGAAGAATGACAAGTAAGATTCATCTTCATCATCGTCAGTGTCCACTAGTCATCGTTTTTATTGATACTGAACCATACTCTGAAAACCTCCCTCTTCTGCAGATTGATGACAATTCGACATCATCATCTACAAGTTCAGTCATCGTTATCATCATCCATGTTTTGGCTCAAATGGATTACCATGATGAGCATGATTCATCATCAACAGATGGACGATGACTCTTGGAAAATGGATGACGATAACGATGTTGATTCATCATTGTCATTTCAATTTTGGAAGTTCAGTTTGAACATTATCAAAATATTCATGATTACCGCTTCTTTCCATTTGTTTTTTTGTAAAAATGATTTCCTTTGCTCTCTAATCATTGTTGCCATGTGACTCCATTGCAGGAGGACGTGCGTGGCCTGGCATCATCTTTGGGTCTCCCAAATAAAGACAGAAAGGATTCACAAGGAATCTGCTTTCTGGGAAAGGTCGGTTATAGAATTTTCTTGTTCCAATTCTAGAATCAAGAATTTAATTTTCTCCAATCAAAGCAAAAAAATGTGAAATAATCCAAATTTCAGACCAATATATATTCCACGAAAGAGAAAAAACCCTGATGCCCTAGGCACTCTAGATCCTGTTAGTATCTTTTAAACTTTTCTATTTTCAAAAAAGTGTTTTTAACTTTTCTAGAAAATATTAAAAGCATTTATATTGCAGGTTAAATTCAGCGAATTTGTTGCGAGGCACATTGGAGAGAAGGAAGGTGCTCTCTTGGAGGCGGAGACAGGGGATTTCCTGGGTAACCACCGTGGTTTCTGGTTTTACACAATTGGTCAACGCCAGGGCCTACGTCTCCCTGGGGGGCCCTGGTAAACCCTAATTTTCCTATCTTGCAAAAACTTCAATGTTTTTTGCTATTTACAAAAGATACGCTATTTTATTTCAAGCTAATTGTACATGAAATAAATGATAAATCGATCTGATTCGATTCGGCGTAGATGAGTTCCAACATTTCACGTTTATTTTTGGTATTTATAAATGATGCACGAGTTCATTTAGTGTTATTACATGCATCTTTTACTAAATTAGTAGGCTGCTGATTTCATTCAGCGCATATGAGTTCTTACATTTAGCTTTATTTTTTTTGGTATTTATAAATGACGCTCGAGTTTGTTTAGCTTTATTTTAAGGAATATTTACTTCAAGTAAATGGCAAATCGGTCCCAATGTTTAGTGCATATGCATGATTGCAGGTATGTGGTGGAGAAGGATATAGAGAACAACGTAGTCTTTGTATCGAGGAATTACTTCTCTCGTGATAAAAGGAGGAGAGTGTTCCGTGTGGGATCCTTGAAATGGATCAGTGGCACAGCCCCAGAGAGCGGCAGCCATCTCCAGTGCAAGGTAAACCGACTTATCTCTATCTTTCTCTCAGAGATACCTACATTCTCTCTCTAAAAGAAGAGAGACACAACAACTACCTGGGTATTCTCTGTCTGACTCTCTCTCCATGAGCAAGATACCTACATTGTCCCTCGAAAGGAGTCTGCAATAGATACTAACTTCCTCTGCATTTTCATTATCTCTCTCTCTTTCCCTCTTCTGAGTTTAATGGACCTAAGGAGAGATATACCTAGATTCCTCCCCTAAAAGGGACGGGATGCAGTTACCATCTGCTCATTCTCATGATATACCAGAACTTAGAGAGAGAGAGAGAGATACTTTTTGGGAATTCTCAATATCAATACTCTGGAGCTTGAGACAGAAAACTACTTTCTCTCTTCAAAAGGAGATAACATATTTGAGGGCATTCTCATTGGGAGAGAGATAAGTACAATCTCTAATTAAAATTAGTGAGATACTTTCAGGGCATTCCCATTCTCTCATTCCCTTAGTACACTGGACATGAGGAGAGAGATAAGTACAATCTCTAATTAAAATTAGAGAGATACTTTCAGGGCATTCCCATTCTCTCATTCCCCTTAGTACACTGGACCTTGATAGAGAGAGATATAACCACCTCCCTGGCATCTCTCTCTCTCTCACACACACTTTTTCTCACTCAGATTAAACCAGACCTAGAGAAAATCCGAACAATATCCAATATTTTTTCTACATCTCTTCGCAGGTCCGCCACGGCCCCGGCTTCTATGACTGCACCATCACCTTAGAAGAGAACGGCGATAACCAAGACGAGTTCACGGCTGCTGCCACCTCTGCCTCCGCTGCCACAACTGCTGCTGTCGTTCGTCTCTCGGAAGATGATCAGGGCCTGGCGGCAGGCCAATTCACCGCCTTCTACGACAAAGGCACCTGCATGGGCTCGGGCGTGATACTGGAATCATGGGATGACACGGGCTTTCCCATCTGTGCCCGGGCCGTGGAGCTCGCAAAGCTGCCTGAAAAGTCAAACCTCGGACCCCCAGTGAAAATATTCAACCAGTTGACCAGCTCCAGTTCACCGCAAACAGGCACGAACCGGGGTCTTGTAGCGGTGACGAGTGATAAGATGCCACGAGTAACCCGTGCAGTCTCCCTCAAGTGGAAGTTTAGTGGCTGGCGGCGCCGGATTGGCAGGTGGCTGGGAGTGTTCTAAGCATTCTGGAAACTGGGTTCTGTTGTTTGACCAGAAAGTCAAAGTCTTCCAGGTCAGCCTCCGTGATTTATCCCCTGCTGACTTATGTTTGACTTCTCTTATCATTGACTTTTCTGACTTATCAATGAGGTCAACATGTGGCAAGGAGATGTTGTAAGGTGTGTTTATGGTAGAGATCTTTTGATCATTTTTTGCATAAAGTTGACTGGTCAACACCATTAGAAGTGTGGAAAAAGAAATAGTTTAAGACATCTGATATTGTTAATATTATTGGAGAAGTTAGGTAAGATAGGGCCTCTGTATGGGCTGGTAACTTAGCTCTGAGGGCTTTCTTAAATTGTACATAAATATAATTCTAGAGATAAGAGGAAAAAGAGAGTTTGGTTAAATAACTCTCTGATATATGGGCATAGTTATGTATGAATAGACTTGATAAATAAGAAGAAAGTAAGACTGGAAAATTGTGGAACATGAAACTAAAAAGCATTTTATTTGTTGATGGATAGGTTTATGCATTAATAATAAACAATAGACAAGTAGAATACACACTGTTTTGTGAAAATGTAGAATATTTATGAAAAACTATTCGTTTATCCATTTCAATAAAAGATATATTTTTTTACCCCATTAGGCACTTATTGTTGGGTTCTAGAGGCCTAGATCTGGATGAATAATTCAAAATGATGCGCAGCGGAAGTCCCTTTGCGAATCAAATGGCATCAACGAAAAACATTGAACGAAGTACCTTTTCACGGATCTCATCCTTGATTTCTTCGATCCCGGAGCAAGACGAGTCGCGTTGTTCAAGGGTGCAGCCTCTAGACATATCCATGCAGTCCTTGGCGCGTCGGATCTCCTCCTTTTTCGTTGACGAGCCCCGTTCTTTCTCCGTCGGCGTTGTTACGTCGTCCTGATCACATCAAGGATAGAGAGGGGGTGTGGGGAGAGTGGAGAAGAAGGGGAAAGGCCCCTGAACAATTCTGGCATAGGTGAATTTCGTTCAGGGCCTTCCCCTATTTATACTAAGTGGGTATTTTTCATAAAAACCCCCAAAACTTAAGTATATCTTCCAACGTCCAAAAGACCATTTGCGTGTGACCCTCTAGGCCCATGTGTCAGTCTAGTTAACGACTCCAGTGGCCCAATAACCTTTATTGGCCTTCCAAATTAATTAACTACATCATCATATAGATTAATTAATGTCAGATCGATTTAACCTAATCGATATGTCGAGACTCCGACACGTGGGGTGCCAAGCTACACCTCGTGTCCTAGAAGATACAAAGGAGTGTGTATTGACTCACTCAAACCTTAATCGGTCATCCGAGTTAGTATTGATGCATTCGGAAATCATCGGAGAACTCTTCTCCAATATTTCACTACCTTGACTAAGGACTTCATTGCATCATCTTCCTTGAGTTGTCACCTCTTATACCGATGGTGGACGATCCCATCTTGACCACTCAATCGCCTTCATGTACTTATTGATGCACCCGAACTAAGACCGTTTAGAATCCCATGATTAGAGACTCGTTGGCCATAGCCAAAGTACAACCGTCCGTCCACAAGACGTCTTTGGTGTCTCAGGTCTAAGGACCTCTTACACAACCGTGACGTGAATCAACATGATTGACAGTTTGGTATAATACCATTCAGGAATTCGTACGGATCAATTCAGTGAACTCTTTCCACTAAAGAGCACCCACTATCTATCCTTAGTGTTGCCACACTAATGGCTACACGACCGGCCATACTCATCATATGAGTGAGGCTAGATAGTGCAATTCTATTCAGATACTTTGATGTCCTTCTCGCGTATCCTTCGAATAGGAATGTTTAGAACACATGCTTAAAGACTAGTGATCTCCACATTACGATCTCATCATAATTCACTGTCCGATCATGTATTCATGGACTTCATTATACGCATCACACGTGCACTATAATTAATGAATATGGAACGAGATGTGGAGTGTGTAATTGGCTTGACGGCCACATATATTTCCATCACTTATAACTCTCCGCATCCCTTCATTTTTTTCCATTAAAAGAAGTTTAAAATATGACCAAAAATAGATAAAAAGTCAAACATATTTTGGGAACTCATCTATTATTTCGATATTAATATTTTTCAACATTATGAAGTAACCTCAGTCAATCAAGAACTTTTATTTTAAGCTATTGGATTTGTGTTTGATCAGCAAAAATAGATAATGTTCCACTGAAGTTATCATTTAAGAATAAAGCTGGAGAAAAGTTAATGGCACATAATTCCAAGCCTTACCCCGAGTAAAACACAAACCCACAGTTTTTCTATAACTTGAAACAAAAATACTTGTTATTATTTCAAGTCGAATTGAAAAGGGAGCCAACAATAGTTGAGAGCTATGATTGGACACATTGTTTATTTATAATTATTTCACTGATTTTAACATGTGGGCTACAAGCTTACAGTTAAATGTTCTTCGCCATTCCAATGGATGTCGTGTATACATCCTTTTTTCTTATAATTTCAGTATGTTTCTATAAAAAAAAATATCTTAGACATTTGATAAAATCTCTCGTACTGATATGTAAGTAATACCATTTCAAGCCATCTCACTATATTAAGAAGAAAGAATCTATACATAAATTGAGCAAAATATTTATCTATAATAGTCAATGAAAAATAAAAAAATCAAGAGCTCAAGTTTTCAGATATTTAAAGATTGAAATATATCTACAACTACACATGGTTAGGAGTCAGTCATCCCTCAATAATAAATATTAATCTAGAAAACCACTAGACTTTCACCCAAAACTATCTATGAATTAACTTTGAGAACCAGACTCAACGTACTTATTTAAAAGCAAACACAATCATAAACTAAAAACCAAAAGAAAACTTCAAATTTATAATATATTACATCAACATGTTAAAATTCCCTGATGTCGATTCATAAGTTTGCTTTTTTGAATTTTGGAACTATTCCAATATACACAACATTCCTAAACACAAACAAAAAATCTCAAGCTTCCTTCAGAAGAAAACAATTTAAAACTGATAAATCTATGTTTAGACTTCCTTTAAAATTAATATATCAGAAAACCTGAATTCTAATTTTCACAAAACAAATAATTTTCAAGACATGAATTTTGTGAAATTAATATTTGATAATATGCATTTTGAGTAGCTTAATCAGACCATATTTACATGTTTATTTTCATTGAATTAATTATATATGCATGTAATCAAGATTAAAATGATTAAATTTATTTTAGAAGTATATTCTGAATTTTATGCATTTTTAAATTTTTAGGGATTTTTCTGACATCAAATTCTGAAATAATATATTTTTGAGCCAGAGTATGATTTTCAGGAATTTTTGACATTCAATTTGTAAAGATATGATTTTTGTAAGTCAAAATACATATTTATTTATAGTTTTGGGACTTTATTTTATTAAATATGAATTTTAGAACATATTTTAAAGCCTTTATTTTCGTGATGCCACGTCTTGCCGTTCGATTTGTGGAACGACGACCAACCAGAGTTAGGGATAATGATTGCGACAGCTAATCATTAAACCTAGTTAACGATTAGCCAATCATTTAACTAAGGCATTATGGCATCGTGATAAGCGATGGCATAATTGCAGTCAAGACGGACGAATCTGCTTTTTGATTTTTACTAGCGCAGGGTGACATGGATGAATAAAAAAACACTCTTTTTTGCAATAAATGAACACATGAATGAGGCTCAACTTTCTTTAAACTGGTGATTTATTTCTTCCTTTGATCAGACAACAATGACAGCTGTGTGACGTGTCAGTGACACATGGTGCCAAATTTACACGTGATGGCGTGCACGTATCTGATTCTTATTGGATTTAAGGGGAAAATGGCTGAAGTGGCATGCGCCGACGCACCGCCACGTCAGCTGAAAGCTAGATATTAACCAATACATTTAAATAATATTTTATTGTTCTTATGTTTTGTCCTCAAGGTGACACATGGTGTGATGAGAGCCATCAATTGCAGATGACGAGGAAGAAATCTTTGGATAAAATCAATGGCTAGGGAATGTCCAACTTTCAGGCTTGATATCTGACGACACAGAACTCGGATTGAGCTAAATATTTTAAGGGGAGCTTCGTTTTTTGGTCCTCTATCCATCCATTTTTGGTTGAGCCCTTAATCTTTGTAAAAAAATCTTGAAGCTGACTTGGGCTTAAAAAGGTAGATTGAAAGAAAGTGAAGTTTTGAAGGTCCATCAAGTGTTCCTTGGTGTCACTAGTGTGTGGAGAGATTCAGCAGAGTAGTGGGGAGGTTGATCTGTAGAAGAAAGATGCCTTGATCCTGGCGATAGGGATCTAAGGTTAGCTTCTTGCCTTACATTGAGTCTTCTTCACCACACTTAGGTAGTTTAACTACCTTCATCATTCATCGTTTTCATCTATCACTGTCAATCATCCTCCTTCATTATCAATCATTATCATCCCTATCCGCCATCCACTACCATCCACTTCACGTCTTCTCCTACATCACTAAGATCTTGTCGCCTATCTTTCTCTTTCCCTTAAGAAAACATATATCCTTATCACTCCATTTCTACCATCATTCTACCTTATTCTCAGTATCTACATCACTGCATCCACTACCGACTACATCACTACCACTGCCGCCGTCATGATCCCATCTCATCTCTCCATCTTCAAAAATCATAAACCCTGACTTATAAAACCCTAATTAGCCGCCTCTTATCATTCACTCTTCTATTGTCTCATGCCACCATTCACATTCACCTCGATCCTCTCATCTTACTAAAGGATCCACTACTAGTACTAACATGCTACTCGTCTATTTTCTCAATTCCTCCTACATCTATAAGTAATCAATATATTTACCTATTCTTTAGCTCGTGTGATATACGTAACTACTCTCATCTTTTTGACTTCACCTAGTCAAGAGATTCCTTCCCTAATATATGTTCCCTGTGGAGATGACCCATACTCGTCATTAGCCAACTGAATAATTTTACGAGTATAGGTTTAGAAATATTATTGATTAAACTCATTTTCTCAATGACATAAATGTACCCTAATTTTTTAGTTTATTAATTGGTGCTGTTACCAGGGAACGGTAGCTATTAGGAATTTTTATCTCTTGTGTGGTGATTGGAATTTGTTTAATTAAGTGCTTTTTAGATTAAAATTAGTGAATTAAATTTATGTTACACCCCATAAGGACAAATACTTTAATTTTTAATTTTTAGGAGTGGTGTCTATTTTTATGAGATTTAGTGATTTATAGTATAAATTTTTATGAGAAATGGTTGATAGAAACCCACATCGTGACTAAGGAAATTCAGGTGAACTGGGGGAACCCTCTAATGATAGAGATGCTAACGATGATGTTAAGGATTAATAGAAGACAAAGAATAAATGAATATTCTACACCTCTAGGGAAGATAATGGCAGGATAGACTTTGCCCAAGAGCCCAACAACATCCCTTGATACTTCTTGGCTGATATCCTCAAGGGAGGTCTACACTCTTTAAGAGGGAATACATATAAAAAGGAAATGAAAGGAATGCTAACAGTGGCCAAATGACAAACCTAGTCCTAGATACAGGGATGGACATATCTTTGGCCCACAATGACTAAAATAGACCTTAAAAATTATATGACGCTTAATATCACTAATAATCCTTCCAATTTTGAGATTAAGTTTGACTAGATTTATGACGTGTTTTGAAAAGGTAGATGGGATCATTTCAGTGGGTCTTTGTGTGGAAAAAGGGCATGTTGAATTTGGAGTTTATTTGAAAATATTTATTTGTGAGCCATCACCCCCTTGACAACCAAGGCACAACCGGTACACCATCCATGATCCATGATGCATCAGACACTCACCAGTAAGCAGCAGTCGACTAGGTGTTTGTTCATGAGCCGTGACCCAACACTCACATACTACAGCTCAACACGCATTAGACTGAAAACAAGGGTCCTTCACGCTTGGTTGCCACATGCCTAGGTGGCTCACTTGGACTCCCAAAATGGCACATAACCTGTTGGCCATTCTAATCCCCCCCACATCATGAAGGGGAATGCGGTGTGACAACTGAATTGGACACTCTATTTTTTCTCTTCTGGTATGCACCTTTGTGATACCCACCATGGTGCAGTTTTGGAAGGCTACATGCCATGCTAATGCACTGCATAATGCATTCAAACTTAAATTTTCCTAAAGAGGGGTAGAAACCAAAAAGGATGTTAAATATTGTATTTTTCTAATCCTTCCCCTGGACCCATTTTTTTCGCATAGATGTCCATGAAAATTTTATTTTCACCGCAATTCTTTCACATTTATGTTTTTAAACTAATTTTTAGTTCTGTAGTCCTTGGAGGATGTGGGAATCCCAAAAAATAGGAACGATAGAGGCAAGAAAATGGTAAAAATACATATGGCATTCATCTGCAGCTTTAATCCAATAATATTTGGAATTCTTAACAAGATGTTCAATTCTACCTCTATCTCTCCGAGATGAATGAGTGACAGTTACAACCAAATGTGAATTTTTAGCAAAATATCTCTAGCGACCAGAAACTAAAGTAAAATCTGGATGTTAAGTACCAATCTCTCAACCATGTCCTAGACACTGCACAAACCCAAGAGATCTCAGAGCTCATTCAAGCTTGATGTGGTTTATAGAGCTAATTTTTGCCATTCTTCACTTTATCACTTCTGACTCCCTAATCTACTAGTGGATTGAAGTGAATTTTATGAAGTTTATTCTCATATTTCCCCAGCAAACAATTCTGTTAGGTCAGATCTCATTGGATCTGTCAAATTCAGGGTCAAGCTTGAACTAGGGTCTGGTCAATGTGTTTCTTTAATCTTCTTCTTGATATCTTCAGAAGCCCTTTTTGGAGACATATTTGAAACCAATTTTCCAAGTAAAAAAAAAACAGATTCAGATCTATATCATTCATTATTGTTGATCAATCTGGATTAGCTCTATTTGAGCAATAAACCTTTAACTTTCAATTAAAGTCGATAATCTTATAGGGTTATTTTTAGTGTGTTCATAGTAATGACAAATTTGAGCGACCAAATATCAGATATATTATTGGAGGTGACTCGTTGAACTGATTTCTCCCTTTATTTTTTGGCCTATAATTATATACAGTTGAATTTTAAAAAATGGATAGACTGAGTGGTTTGACCTCCCCGTGAGTTTGCTGACATCTAATTTACCAAAATAAAGAATGTATATGTTGGTTTCAAAAAAAATAAAGAATGTATATGTCTCAAACTTATCATAACTCCCAAAATATAATCCCTTATCTATTTTGATTTTCCTTAATATATCAAAAACAAAACAATTGTCTCTACTTCTTCATGATCTTCTTTCGGTAATCAAATGGATTCTAACAATGATCTTTTACTTTTCCCCTTGACTTATAAAGCACAACTTTAACCCCCTAACATCCAAATATTTATTTCCAACTAATTAAAAGAAAATATGTCAAATATTTACCATGTTCCATGGAAAATAACACAACTACCCCTACTAGCATCTATGTAAATTCCCAAAAAATTTTCTCATCATTTACAAATGATTTGTACATTAGAAAAATTCCTTTTTAACATATAAACAAAGCTAGTTATGTTTTTAAACAGTTCTTATATGAAATTGGGTTTTCAATGGTTCTTATGTTTATTTAAGTGCTTATTAACTGGAGGAAAAACCAAAACCCTTTGGAGGGCCATTATAAGTTTTAAATTTGGAGGTATTTTCACGAATTTTGGGAAAATTTCCCGATTTACATTGAAATCTCTCATCGTGGATTCTGAAGGGTCAGTTCTAATTTTTTATGCTAGTTTATGACACTTATTTAAAAAAAAAATTATCCAGACATGTCGAGACATATATTTGAATAAAAAAAGATGTATTCCATGTAATTGAGACCCTAACTGCATATTCCTTGCACCGTCCATACTTGTCATCATAAGATTGGTGTCCTTATATAAAATATTCTTCTCAAATTTATTATCTGAAAAATAAATATATCGCAAACTTAGTAATGAAATTATTTATAAAAATCATATTGATAAAATTATAGATATGATGATAGTTACATGTAATTCATTTGATAAAATTATCAAGTTATCATGTTTTTAATAAAAAAATTATTGATATTCCTAAATTTCCTATAAATATCACTACCTGAAAATTTTGAACATTTTTCAATAACCCTGTTTGACTTAACAAAAGATTCAAGAAGTTTTCATACTGAGAAATATTTCTGTATCATGTAATCAAAGTAAAGATCTGAGGTGAGAGAGAGACCAGACCTCAGGATATGAGGATCATTCTCCATTATCCTATTATTCTCCATTATTACCATCCATTTCTATGATTTTCCATACATTTTCTCTTTACATTTCACCATTTTCCCTAGAATTTAATTTTGATCTCTATTTTTTTCTGTGGAAAATGAGATGTATTCATTTTACACAATTCCAAATTTCCACTACGTTGCATCCCACTGGGCGCCTACAATTGACCAGCAATGCTGACCCATAATATGTGTGCGCCTGCCATTTTCCATACAAGAACTCTTCATGCCTCATGACATGGCTGCAAGCGCCAATGCTGCCAGCATCTGCTAACCGATACCAACGTAACTTTTTATTATTTTATTTAAATGCTAAATTATAATTTTAAATAAATATCATAAATTATTAAAAATAATAAAAATACTAAAAATTTATTTGTACTACTCATTTTATTCGTATAATTTTAAAATTATTCTAAAATTACAGAAACATAAAAAGTCAAGAAGTTAAATTACTATATTTGAGTAGATTGACCTCTTTCTTTAACTATATTGTTATAGAATAATAAATAGACAAGTATCATAGGTATGGTTGGATAAGTATGAATTATAAAATTAAAAGTGAGCTTAATTTTTGACTTATCACCTGTGCATCTTTTATCTGATAAAATAAATGCATACAATTTTTCCAGTTGATAAATTTTTATCTTGCTAAAATAATTCATGCACACATCATGATCACATTAGTCCTAACTATGTACATGCTTTGAATTTGTTTCTAAAGCTTTGGTAGTACTAGTTGGTGAGATAATAAAAAAATTATATGGATATCAATGAGAAAACTCAGAGGCATGGCCCTTTTGAAATATCCAATTATAATCCCTAAAAAAATTAAAAATAAGTTCCGACATGGCCTGAGCTTACATGTTCTTTTGCATCATAATTTTAGTCAATGATGACACATATAATGTAGCATAAACAATGTTCAATCAAAATATTTGGACAAATAAATCAAGGAGAAGAAATACCAGAACAATAAAGCATGAATTCTAGAAACAAATCCAAAAAATAATAAGGTTCATGGTTGCCATAAAGGGATCCAGGTCATATCATTAATCATATCTTAACCATATGATTAAAACATCCAATCGTATCTAAGGATAGAGAAATAATTTCAATACAACTAGAAATATTCCTCATGATCAGGTTACCTTCCTAACCTCTTGGAAAAATAGAGATCTGAATTTCAGTCCAGTTTTAGGGAAGGAGGCCCATGATATAACAGAGATATATGAGAAAAAATGCTGAAAGGAATTTTAAGAGTGAAACCCTAGAATTACACATTAGATCCTCCCAAGAGAAATCATCTGCAATAGCAATGACACTCTAAGCAAGTGCAATTCCTCATAAGAACTGTATACATTCCGAGAAGATACTCAGCCTTACTTGATTCAGAAGCATGCATCAATTTTCTATCTCTTTATTTTTGTGAGTTTTATTATATTCATGAACTAAAAAAAATCTATGTTTATTACTTAGCTGCTAATTCTATGAAATATCCAAGAGGGATCCTTGAATATTTTAATGTTTAAGTAATGGTATTCCTGTGTAGAGTATCATAAGGATATTGAGGTAAGCCCATATCATCCTAGGGAGATCATTTTCAAGACCACTAAGGATAGGATAGAATATGCGTGAGTAATCCAGTTGAGGTTTAGAAGTAGGTAACGTGTGACCCAATATAAATCATGATGAGTTCAAATAAGACCCTGAGGAGCAAGAATTAAAAGGCAAAGTAGAAAGCTTTGAACTTATGTGGGATAAGAAAAATACATACATAGGGGAAAAATAGAGTTTTACACAATAAATAAAAAGCAATATATGATTTCACTTGAATTATTCCTATTTAAGGGTGTAATTGAATAAGTAAGAGGTCCATCATTTGATGACTATTTGGTACTACCCATAATCATGGACCACGTTGGATTCAGAAACTGGAATTTCAAGAACATTATGATCAAGGTATTTTCGCTAGATGGAAATGATTTGTATGTGAAGTCTTGACAAGTACTGGATATTTTTACTCATTCAACATTGTTTTGCATGTCTTGTATCTCAAAAAGTGTATGCCTAATTACGAAACCAGTTCTCTATAGAGGTTAAGTTGATTGGAAGAGTTACCTTCTCTTGGTTAGTGATGTGAATATCATGGGAAGTGATTGATGATTGATGAAACCTGTTGTATTGTCAATATGATTTGAGGATGTGAGTGACTGAAACCAACTCCTGTGTATGTTGTTAGTCATTGCACAACCCAAATATGACAAGTACTGGATAGAAAAATTTGGAAATGACAATCACATGTGAGTCCCCATTTTCTGACTCATTCAGTAACCTTGGGGTACGTGCATATGAGACGTTAGTTTTTAAAACTTAGAATGAAGCTCCATCTTTTTAGTAAAAAGATTTAAAGTGAAAATTCATATATGTCATGGAGACAAAACATTTAAATTATTTTTTTAAGTTCCCATTTACTTTACACCCTTAACTGGACGATAAATAACATATCAAAATGTAAATTATTTAAAATTTTTCCTACATTTGATGAGTAATAATTCAGGAGTACATCATGGCAGACCAGAGTAACCTAGGTAGTGATAAATAGTGTGGGTTGAAAGGAGTAAAATGTGGAAGTTCATTAAATTCTAAAACTAAGGTGGTATTGGACACACCACTAGAATATTTAAGATCCCTTTGTGCATAGGTAAGTATTGGAGGAGTATTTAAGTAATAACCTTGAACTCTCTTTAGACTAACCCATATGGTGGAGGGAATAATCAGATGTGAGAGTTGAGCTTAGTGGGTTGGACACCTATACTATTAGGCCTCATGGGAGCCAAACCGAGGTTCACCATAGACTTCATTAGAGAGCTACCTGATCTTGCCTAGGCTAGAGCCCAAGCTAGAGAGAGAGAGAGAGAGAGAGGCTTCAACCCAAGCATGCACACCTCAATCCCCCTCAGGGAGAAATCCCTCTATTGAATAATAATAAAGTTAACTCCTAAAAAAAAATCTAAGATTCTGATTTCCGTAGTTAATCATAGAACATTATCACTGATCATTTGGCACTAAAGGAAAGTCTTGCCATCATGACAGCCTAACCAGCTAACCAGTTTTTCTCTTACTTTCCTCTGCGTCTACAGTGCTAAGACAAGAAGGCTATGACTAACGAGGAAAACTTAACACGCAGGGCTTTCCTTTGTCTTCAGGATCTAATGAGTGGTCCCGATTAAGGGTAGTAGGAAGCCCGGGGTAGGGATAATCCAAGTTGACCAGATGAGGCACGAGCAAGGCAGATTGTACTGGGCACAGATATTTGGAGCATATTGTAGAAAGTACTAATCCTAGTGGGTGTAGATTGTGAGAAAAATTCAAAGAAGATTGGACCATAACTTCAACACCAAACCAGGTTATAATAATTTTGTGGATTATCTTATAAATTATTGTGTCACTTCATGGAAACCACATCAGTGAATTATTTCTTCTTGATTTTTCATTGATTTGAACACTTAAGAGAATAACCAAAAACGTGTATATAATTGTCATTCTGAGCTTTTTGACTCGTGGATGATTGAAAGACCTTCAGCCGTCCATTAAAATTCCAATTTATTGGTTCTTTTTTCTTGTAAAGACATAAACAAACATATTTGATCATTGCATTTGGGTTAAAGATAAAAGTTCATATTTCTCCCTGTGGATTGATCTTGTTCTCAACCTTTATGAGAAACAGCCATGAATTTGGTGAGCACGAGTTTATAAATGTAAAGTTGGTATAACCCTTATCACATTAACAATCTTTTGAGAATTAAACATCATGTCTAAATAAGGAATATGTTTGATTCTACTTCTAATATTATGCAAGACCAATTATGCCAAAATCAAGTAAAAATGAAATGTCCAATTCCAGTAATTAGTTGTTTCCGTGTTCCATGACAATTTAAACAATCTTCGACACCATAGGATGAACTAGCATTGAGCAATTATTACAACAGTTCAGGAGATTTTCTAAGGCAATTTGCTGACATTTGAGCACAACTGATCCATTCTGTATGCAAAGAATTTTCTACATAGTCATCTTTAACCACAATTTTCATTTTCTCGTCAAACGTATAAATGTGCCAACAGCATTTTGAGGGAAATCAGTGTATCTTGAGTAAATAACTGGGGCAGTAGCTTAACAAATCCTACCAACACTGGAACCAGAGTCAGTCTGGTCGGTAAACTGACTAGACAAAGACTATATGTATGTATGCATTGAAAGTCCTAACTTAAATTGAAGGTCAACGACTCTAAAATTTTGCTTCAAGTTCATAGTCAAGCATGATGTGCATGCAAGATAACTTTGGAAATGTAAACTGGCCTTTTGAATTGACTTTGATAAAGAAACTCATCCTGGGTAAGATGGACTTCAGGCATGCGCAAAATAAACTGACCAGTACTCATCCTTCCATCCGAAGGCCATTACCTTTTGCATCCACAGGAAAAAATGCACATTCTTTTTTCTCAAAAAAATCACATATACATAGATGCCTCTTTGGTTGGTGAAAAAAATGAGGATTTCAAACTCTGACCATGTCATACGATCCCAAGATTGTATAACATGGAGTAATGAAATGCTTAAATTCAGTCATGTTCTTTGGCTACCGATTTAGAAGTTGAACAGGAATGGATGGAAAAGTTGTGCGGGGAGATAGGGATCAACCAGGGACGAGCCACCTGAAGATACAATGAAGATGAGATGACCATGAGGATGACCATCGTAGATGGAGAAACGGGTCAGAGGTGTTGAAGAGAGAAGAGACAAGGAAGGGCTGCCCGTAATAAAGGGAACATGAGAAGGAAAAGACATGAGTGCCCTTTGCGGCCAAAAGACGGGACTTTCCCCCAAGGCATCGGGGATCAAATAACCATACAAGTATATCACCTCACGGTCTCCAAGCAAATCACTGATTAGACAAGTGTATTGTCTCATAGTTTAGAAACTGACAGAGTTCCATTCAACTGTTGGACCGAGACATGAATATTCAATGGCACCTTGAAGTTTTGTGTACCGTCAGTTTCCATATAAGAAACATTATGTATTGAAGCATGTTCATATGTTAAATAAATGGGACATGATATTGACCAATCGTTAGGTAAGTGGTTGCCTTTTTGAAAATCAACAATTGCTGATATTACTCCGTGGGGAGTCACGAAGTAGCAGTTGCTTCTGTGATTCCATGAAATAGAAGGATTTGGAAACCACCTTGACTTGAGGCTATGTAATCACAGAAAGAAACCTTGTCCTTTCTTCCTCTAAATCTTGATCTTTTTCAATGCTGATGCACAAAATCTAGGAATATTTTGCATTGGGTCTCCTTTTTATGGGTCATCTTAGGATTACCAGGAGAGAGAACGAATGAGTTCGGAAGAGTGCGAGGAGAGAAAAAAAATTGCACAAAAGGCTTTCCCCAAGATGAGAGAATATAGTATCAAGAGGACTAGAGTTAGGAATGGAGAATCAGTCCCTCTGTCCTTTTCTTTCTATCTGTTCATCCTTCAATGTAGTAATAGGATTAGTCTTTCTAACAACCTACCCATCAATCCTTCAATATATATCTTCATCCCACACATCCAAACCTACCTATCCTGTACCTATCGATTTATCTATCTATATATTCCTCTCTGCTGCTTCTTGCAATATGAGTCAAGGACGAGAAGAAAGACAGGAAGTGATGGATTCACTTCCTGAACAGAGTGGAATGATGGCCATGGATGAGATTCGTTTCCAAACAAATGAGATCAAGCCATCTTTAATTTCCTATTTTTCTTTATTTTCAGTATCTATCATATATCCATGAGTACTCTACTGCCCATAAATATATCCAGAGTACAAAGATTAAAACATTCTTATTCACCCTAATATTGAGAATGGCATTTGATGGGATAAAATATGGACAATTCTATTACTAAACTATAAATACTCCTATAAAATTTCAATCAGAAGAAAAGGAAACGTTCACTTAACTTGGCACCGGCTCTCTCCCTTGTGTATGCCACCATGAAAGGCCACCACGACTGAATCAGTCGACACAAGGCAGTGCAGATAATCACTTCATATTTTTGGCAATCTGATGAGATAAATAAATAACATGGAAGGTCAGCGGATGCCAATTTATGGTGTAAGAAGAGTACTACTCGCTTGTGAGTTCAACTTATTTTCTCAAAAAACTTGAGAGTCCAAAGCATAAGGAGAAAGCTGAATGGGAATACGAACGGAATTGGGACGGTCAGGTTTTAGAAGCTGTCAAAGTTGACGGGCTCCCTAAGAAACCTCTCCATCTGCTGCGCCCTTGTCTTTATGGACATGTCGAAAACCTTCTGTCCAAACTCCACCACTAAACCCCCCATGATGCTGGGATCAATCTGCAATTAAGAGTTGTTTACTGGTTTACATCCACGAATCGCTTAGACAACGAAGACCATGGAAGGAATAGAAGAGAAAAAAGTGGTTGAAGAGGCAGAAGAGAAGAGAAGAGGAAAAAGCGGAAACAGAAGAGAAGAGAAATATGATACAGAAGAGGCAGAAGAGAAGACAAGAGAAGCAAAAAAAGGAGATTGAAAAGAAAATTTGAGATCGGAAAAAGAGCTAAATTAGGTGGAAGAGATAGAAGAGAAGAGAAAAAGAGGAGAAAGAAAAGAGGAAAATAAGGTATAAATGAGAGAGCAAAACGAAGTATAGAAGAGAGAAAAGAATGAAACAAAAGGAGACCCAAAAGAAGAGCTCAATGGGATGGAAGAGGAAGAAGAGAAGAGAAAGATGAGGAAACAGAAAAGAAGAGAATGAAATAGAAGAGACAGAAGACATTTGAGAAGAAGACAGAGAATTAGAAAAAAGATAAAACAAGAAAAATGAGAATTCAGAAAAAAAAAAATCAAATGAGGCCGAAGATATGGAAGAGAAGAGAAAAGAGGAGGCAAAAAAGACGTCAAAATGACATAGAAAAGGCAGAGGACAGAAGATCAGAAAACGAGTAGACATAAGAGAGCGAAAACAAGGGAGAAATGGAGAAGAAAAAAGGAGTTGAATGAAGTAAGACAGAAAGAAAAGAAGAGAAAGAGAGAAAAACGGTGCAGTATTCTATCTCTTCTCTCTCCTCTTTTCTCTTCTCTTCTATCTCTTCCACCTTGCATAACTCATTTTCTTTGTCTCCTCTTTCCTATCATTTCTCTCTTCTGTAGCTTCATTCAGCAAAACGCCAGACCCAATGGGTATGATAATGCATATAGAGAGAGAGGCTGTTCTACCTTCTGTTCCACTTTCACATTCTTGCCCTGGCCCAGGATCTCCTGCAGCGTTTCTTTCAGCTCTTTCTCCTCTTCCGGGGGAAGAGGCTGGAAGAATCAGAAAAAAGAACATCATTTACCACCACAATCTACACAGGGAAACAGGGGGTTTATCTCTGGTAAAAATAGAAATGAAAATTTTGATTAGGCTCCAACGCGGAGACCCACTTTGGAAATCATGAATTTTCCAGCCACAAAGGAGAGGAGAGAAAGAGAGAGAGACGCACAATTACACTGGTGACAGTGACCTTCACTTCTCCTCTGTGAGCCATGGTCAACTCTGTAAAGGTCTTGGCAATCTTCTCAATGTGCCTCAGCCTTCCCTTCTCAGCCAAAATAGCTTCCTCAATAAAACAAAGAAAGTCCAGAATACAAGATCAGGAAAAAATAAAAATTAAAGGATAAAAAGACAATCACAACAATACTTTGTACTCGGAAAAAATATTGAATATCGTACCCAGAAAATTCTTGGTGATTTCCGAGAAACTGGCTTCAGAAAATATCTCCTGCACAGCCTTCACCCGGACATCCGCCCGGACAGATAAATCTTTGATGAATTGGGAGAAAACAGGGCTCTCTTTTGAGGCAGCGAGAAGCTTGGTCAGCTCTGCCTCAACCTTATCCAATGAGTTTGTTTTTGAAGCCGAAATGTAAAGGGCAGAAGCATAGTTCCCAGCAACTCCGAATAGTGACAGAGGAACCTGGAGATTTCATGTTGAGAAAGAATTCCTTCACAGGGTACTTCGAGTAAGAATCTAAAAGAACAAAAACAATAATCAAAGAACAAGTAGGGAGATATGAGAACATGTCACCTTGATGATTTCTTCCTTGGAGTCCTTGCCAGTCGCGTAGTTCCTCAAACCCTGAAGAAGGGAAAAATTATAATGCCAGAAACATGATCGAACGAGTTACACAAATCGAGAATCAAAAATCGACCCATTGGACTCGACAAAAATATAACTACACAAAAGGGGCCTGAATTCTTCCCCAAATAAACCAGACCGAGAGAACCATGAACGCGGAACATCAACAATCATTTGACAGTAGGGTTCATGCAAGAGATCAACCGGATCGACTCTTGAATGGATTAGAACATCAAAAAATGCAAAAAAAAAAAGAAAAAAAACAGGTCTTGCGGAGGATTCAGATATACCAAGGCAACCACATTGTTGGGGCTTGCAATTCTTCCTGGCCCGATGGAGGAATCAGCCTTGAGAAGACCCCGGAGAAGAGAGAAGCTCGATCTCAAACGACCCGCCATTGTCCAAAGAGAACCCTAGCTCCCCTCTCTCTATCTCTCTCTTCCCCCTTGTCTGTTAAACTGTATATTAGAACTGGAGGACGGATGACGAATATCCGTTTCGTTCCATCCGTCGTCCATCATTGACCACATTTTTTCCTTTTAATGTCGTTGATATGGGCATATTTGCCAATATCCAGTATACATGATGGTAATATATGTCATGATATTTGATACCTGTTATAGCACCAGTATTTGTTCCTATGTTAGATATCACCATCTCACGCTTTTTTGATATCGGGTTGTCTGATATTGATCATCGGCTTTCTCTTCATCTGTCTCCCCTCTTGTCATTGACAACATTTTTTTATTTTAATGTTGTCGGTATGGGGTATAGTGCATGAATGCCTGTTTATTCTCCAATCAGCGTCAGAGATTTTTAACCAACATTTATCGCAGTTTACAGGTCATAGTGGATATATTGAGATTTTGATGCCCACTAGAAGATAGTTTTCGCCACGTCTGTACACAGGGGGTTGTATGGAATGAATTTTTTTTGTGGAACCTAAATTTTTTTCAGTGAGATTAGGATCTGGATGAATTAGGGATTCATAAAAAGCACATCTTGCACGCAAAATATGCGGATTAGTGGTTGCCAAGCGACCTGAACTTCACTGATTGGCTCATAAACTTAAATATTCTTCTTAAATATGAACATATAGTCTATATTTTTGGAGAGTGATGGCCCTGTCTAGCTTGCATCGGATGCAACAAAATGGAGAGATATTGGATTATCATAAGCGAAAAGATAATTCCACCATGGTCCATGTGCAATGAGTTGTAGAGGCAACATGAAGATATGGAACCGACACAGATGATGCTTCATCTAATAGATTTATTTGCTGAGCCGAGTAGGATTTAGTGATATGAGATGTAAAATACTCTATTCAGATCTTAGATGGTTGAGTTGTCATCAATATAGAGCCATGTACTGAAGATGATAGAGTGGATCAAAAGGGTAGTTGTGTTTGGGGTTGAACTCCCAATTGAGATGAGCACAAACCTTATTCTTCAGTCCTCACCTTATTAATCATTCACCAAGTTAATTGTTAACTTTAATATGAACAAATTTTAGAGTACTTTGCTTGAGCTTCTATACATGCTTACCGTTACTGCAAACGACCTTCAATAGGCGACACCCCAAATACTCTTCATTGGTTGGACAACAAGAAGAGACATGAGATGTCTACTTCCAAGAGAGATGAGCGAAATAATCAAGTTAAAGCAACTCTGACAAAGGATAGTGCAAAAATGGGCACATGTTTGCGCTACATAATGAAAACTCATCTTAAGAGGAACTGCAAGAAGTACATCAACAAGATAGCTTAAAAGAAGCGTAATGATATATGTGATAGATACTTATCAAGTACCTGCCCCAAGGGTTGTGCCCTCTTGATACATCACTTGGCAGGACCTTCCTCAGGTGGCCCGCAGCTGCCATTGCGTTGAGAGCATTGGCTTGCTCGCTCTCAGCATGCGTCGCATCTTATCGAATGTTGGCCATCATGAGTGGCATATTGCATGGAGCACAAGAGACGGGAGTGCGCGACCTCTCGCCTAACTGATGTACCCTCTACGCACCTCCCCGATGATATTCAATGATGGCACGAGGATCGCTTATACTCCATGCATCACCACCTCTGGGGGACACGAGTACGCTATGGGTGCCTACGGCCTTCTCCGGGAGCTGCACCGGTATCAAGGTACCTCTTTTTTTCTTTGCAGTATCTCTTTTTTTTTTGCATCATGGGTGTGGGCGAGTACGGTCCGGATGCAATTGGGACATTTTATGCGTGCTCCACACCTATAAACACTTATAAATACTTCACTTAATATATAAATCTCTCTTGGTAACATCCAAAGCACAGTTGGATCAGTCTACGGGCACAACCCTTTGGGTTAGCCGCACCCAGCTCCGTGTTTTTTGCCAATATAAAAGAGATAATTATCTTGTAAGATTCAACATATTAGGTATTGGAAACTAGATGTGCTTCTAATACCTGAAATAACATGCATGCGTAGACAAATAGGAGAAAGCTAAGGAAAGTTGAGCCAGAGATGAGGGTGGTGAATGGCACAAGAATTGATGCTATCATTGTGGTGACAACAAACCTCAAGCTTCTATCCTTAATGCATTGTCTTTAGAAGATTTGTATTATGTTCCCAGCACAATAAATAATTTCATTCATTTTTGTTGTTTGAGTAAACTCGGGTACATTGTGACCATCATAAGAGAATTTGTTTTACTTGTTTTAAGAATAAATTGGTCACTTTGGCATCATTGGTCAATGGTTGTATATATAATGGATATTTCTTGTTTCAATCTCCAAGTAGAAGTTGCTCTTAAAAAAATAAACATGTGAACACGATGTACTTATGGCACTCTTGCTTAGGCATGTTAAAAATGGAAGATTTCTTAAGGTTCATAAATATGTATCCTTGGGTCCTTTTGATTTTGAATCATACACAACCATGAGTGTAGCATTATGGATAAGTTTCCAGAAAAGCTATTGTCAAAGAATGGAGAATGGACCAAGATCTAATTTCATTATATGGGCAATATCGATCTGCTTTAGTAGATCATATAGATCTAGAAAAAGCTTCTTCTTTTGAGGAATTTCTAACATCTCTTTTCCATTTCCATTTACCCAATTCATATCTTTGTTCGGTGTGTTCTTGGGAATAATTCGATCTCTTCAATTCAGGATACTAATATAAGGTTCTGAAAGGTTATGAAGTCAAGTTAAATCAAATAGGTCGGGACGAAAGAGTAAGAGGTCAGGTCAGATGAAACGTCGGTTGATTCCACCACTACTATAAATTGGACACCTATCCATAGAAAGAGCTAGGCTCACTTCTTTTCTTCGTGACCCTTCTACTCTTTCTCGTACACATGCGACTTGCCCAGTTCCTTTCTAAGTAAAGTAATGGAGTGATGAAACTCATAACATGTTGACACAAAGACCTCCAAACTAAGAGTTTGATCGGTAGAGGAGCGCCCAGACCACTCTCTAGTGATGACACATGTCGTCGAGGACGTCGTCCGATTGGCACCAAATATGATGGCTCAGTACCGAGATAGGTAGTGGTATCGAACGTCGACGGTGTCGTCGTCCGACGGATAAACCCCTAAGGGGTTGATGTAACTATGGTGCAATGAGTGAATGCCTTATGTGTCGTACTTGTAGGCTCCAACTGGAGGGAGGCGCCGAGCTCCGAGGTGGGACCGGGTCGCCGAGTGACGACGACGGTGGCCTCTCAAACCTCATCGGAGCTATGGGGACGTCTACAACTGAACGGAATTTATTCGTAGGCCTTGCACGTACGGACGACTCGTATGTACCGGTAGAGACACTCAAATTGCTTCGTAGTTTCTCTCAACTCTTTCCCCTCTCACCTACCTAGCCTGAGCGCGGCGGACTCAAGACTAAATTATACTGCACGGGATAATTAAACGAGCGGCGAGAGGGGACGGTGTACCTCGTCCTCAGGCGGCTCGTCGTACAGGTTGTTCGTTGACGCGACGGCCGGAGCGGGTGCGATGGAGAGGAGCCGGAGAGCGATCGGCGGAGAGTGAAGGAGGGACCGAGGAGGACGACGTGAGGCGAAGCTTCAGCTCAAGTGGCAAGGAACCCGGTTAGCACATCCCTATGGATCGGTGCGGATGGGGTCCCGTGGCGGCCGCGAGCAATGAATCGTCTCAATGGTCGGACGCCGGCTGAGGTGACTTTTGGCAGCGATCCGTGCGATCGGACGGTCAGAGGAGATGAGGAAGCGGTGTGGTTGACAGCTTGAGGATCGACGGGCGTCAGATTTCAGGTCTCGAGCGTCAAGACCAGGCTGGGCGCGGTCAGCTGTCTTGGGGGGGTTGCTCGACCGTTCCAAATCAAGTTGCCTAACGAGCGTTCTAGTGGCGCCAATCAACCAGATTCATGCCGGGACGCCGTGGATCATCTTCACGGACTCGAACGTCCAATATGGACTCGGAATCGGCGTTCGATTCGGTCGGTGCGCCGGCTACCAACCTGGCTGAATCGGGTGCCGAACTTCAGGTCAAGACGACATCGGGACTCGATCTGTATCCATCGGTGCAGCGGATTGCTCCCGTCGTCTGAGAAATTCAACGATCACCGGAGTTTTTCTGTCTGAACTGACCTGAGTCACCGTCTGATCAAATTCACCGTCTGACCAAACCCAAAGCTAACCGGAGAGCTTCGAAATTGGGTCGTTCGAAGTCTCCCGTCGGCAGTCACAATCGGCGACGGCAGAGGCAGATTGGTGGCACTGACGGAAGCCTGGAACTTGTTGTCAACGCCACTCCAATTCTGCCCAAAATCCCGATTCACCACCTGTTGGAGTGTTTCCGCCCATCAGCCACATTTGGCTACCGCGACGGCAGATCGGCAGCGCAGACGGGGCAGTGAATTAGCCTATCACGGTTAGTCAATCATACATCGTGTAATCGGCGGGGAGCCGTCATGGGGGCGATGTCCAAGAGGGGGAAGAAAGAAAACAAGAGGGTAAGGCAGAGGTGAAGGGTGACCGGCTAGAACCCTTTCACCGGCATTTCTCCCAAACCCCACCGATTTCCCAATCGTTTCTTCTTCCTCCGCCCTCCTCTTCCCTTCTTCACCCTCCCTTCTTCCTGTGCGGGAGGGGGAGACCTGTCTTCCTTGAAGAAACTCAACTCAAATTCAAAGGAAAACAAATCTGAGTCTATTAGGGCGCCCAGTATTCCCTTAAGTAGGGGAATTAATGGGCCCCTAATGGGCTCTTAAGCAAGGGAGAAGGGGGTTGGTCCACTAAAGGGAGCCCTTATATAATGGGCCCCCTCTTTTACAACAATGAAGAGGAACACAGCAAATAAAAGAAAGGGAATGGCAAGGGAGGGGGGTCCAAATGTTTGACCCCCTCCCCATGATGACAAAACTGGACTTACGATGAAAACAAAACAACGAGTGCAAAAAAAACACAAAACTCGACTAAAAAAAAGGAAGATGAAATCAAAATGTGATAGACGAGCAGTTTCACCCTGACCACGGTGGCTGGCGGTGCAGACGGTGACGTCGGCGGTTCGAGATGGCGTACGCCATCATCTAGCCAACTTATTATTTTTATAAGAGAAGGAACATACCACATTAGAAGTGAACATGTGTCCTCTAACCACAATCACCACTTCTTATAAATCATTTCCTCCTTTATTTTAGTAGACTGAGCTATTCATTGTTCATTCTGAACCTTCTTATTCATTCGCTCCCCCAAAAAAAAGAAATTTACTTTTTTTCAGCTCTTATTTCATAACATTCTATAAGAACTTCGTAACCTTCGGTGCTCCTAAAGTCGCGCCTCATTTGAGTTTGGGTTCGGAAAATCTATAAAGGTCAAAGGATGGGACCCTTTTCTCATTCTCACTCAGGTTCTCAAGAAAACGCCACTTCTTAACAGAACCTCAACCTGTTCTATTGTCAAATCTCCACCAATCACCACTACACTGCGCTCGAAAAGTTGAGCGATTATTGGCCAACTACTTTGCAGAACCTTAGAATGGAAGAGAGCATAGATTCATTCTTTCTTTTAGAACCTCACAGCCCGGTTGGTACGACAAAATTGGGCAAAGAAAAAATAATGCTTAACCAAGCCGACAAAGACCGTCAAAAAAACCATAGAACATTGTTCGTTTGAACCTTACGACAGCCGAAAAGGAAGTCAACCTCACCTTCTTGTAGATGGTGTTAGTGAAAGCTATTGTATTTAGCTCTTCTTTTATTTTTTATTCTTGAAATATGAGCAGACTTGCTCCGCAATACAGGCCTCATACAGAGTCGTGCCCATGTGATATGATGAGAAGAAAAGATAGTAGAAAACCTTTTATTTTCTGCACCCATACATAATTCAAAGTTGGGTGTATAGCTCAGTTGGTAGAGCATTGGGTACATAATTCAAAGTTGGGTGTATAGCTCAGTTGGTAGAGCATTGGGCTTTTAACCTAATGATTGCTGGTTTAAGTCCTGCTATACCCAAACCTACCAACCACCGTAGTAAATTAAGGATGCATAGTAGCGTTAAAAGTTTGTTAGACTCTCTTCGACGACTTCACTTGTCAGGTGAGGTTCCAACTCAAGGTTTTAAGGGTCAAGTTTACGATAAAGTTACAGAGTGAAGATTAATCTCCTAAGAAGTAAAGGAATCGATGAAGAAGAAAGAAGAAGGTTATCCATTAAGAAAGGTCACGATGAGTGAAATAAATAATGAAAGGTTACGAAGTCAATACACAATATGTGAATGAATAAAATAAGAACCTTTGTTTTGAGGTGTGAGTTTACGAGCATTATGAAGTAACTGGGCTTTTATTTTCTTCGTAACCTCACAACCTACTACACGAATAGTGGTGCTTTGACTTCAACTTGTGAGTGTTATTTCCATCTTGACCCGACCAAACCTGAAATGTTTGCTTGCTCACTAGAAGAGTTAGGCAAGAGCAGCTAGTTTAGAAGAAAGAGGAAACATGGGGCTATTCGACCTCACTTGTAGGAGACTAAACTACCTAACCTTAGCTCATTTATTTGTTGATCAAGGAAAGAACTGGCCATTTCCCTCTCAGCATAGAGGGATGAATATTTCAAACTCACACAACAAGTTGAAAGCCCTACTTATTACTTCGTACCTTGAAACAAGGTTATCTTCGATTATAGGGCTCTTGACATACTTTTCCTTGGGAAATTTATCCTACATGCATCTATTACACAGACTCTCTGGGTGCACCCTACTCACAGGGGACACATGCCCAGCCCTCCAAGCTCCAAAAATGATACGTTTTGCAAGAACTTTGCTCCCCCTTTTGCTTCTACGCATAAACTCGTGCCTGCGCGTAAACTTGCACCTTGGAATTAAGAGCAATCATTTTGGGTGTGCTCTCTATGACCTTCCATCCACTCTGTCATGTAATAAATGCAACTTACTTTAGGAATATAATGTGAACCTGAGCGCTGGTTTAAAGATGGCTACTTTGGAACCTTTTACTTCGCTCCTAAGCGCTAAGCGCCTTCTACATCTTCCAGCTAAAAGACTAGCAACATCTTTGTAACTATTTCATTCTTCCTCCTAATGTCGGAACCTAGATGTCAAACTTTACTATATGGGAACATGACCCCTTCTTACAAAGCGGCTTTGTTGTGAAAATGTATTTGTAACCTTGGGGTTTCAATGCAGGCTGGGCCTAGGATATATTGCGAGAAATACTATACCATCAAATAAAGATGACACTAGCCCTTCTCTACAGGCTCTATACATTTACCATGATGCTGACGCATCCAGTGAAGTTTTATTTACATAATGGCAGGTTAAAGCTCATCATTTCTAGACATTTGTGAATGTTCGTTGTTAATAGTGTTTTCTTTACGAGCTGGTTCTTAATTCTCGTAGAACCTCTAGGAAAAAAATCCTGATCTAAAAGTCAATTGTATGTTGTCATGACAAGAAGGTTCTTATTTATCAGAAAAACATATTCCATCTCTTTTTTTACCAACACCATAATGAAGATTAGGAACTAATAGCACAAATCTTGTAAACATTTTTTCTCTTTTCTCAAGTATTGGTTCATAAATTAATTGATTACACAATTTACACTAACATAGCAACCATAGTGATATATATTAGATGCTATATTGTCGAGTAGGTTCTTACTAGTTAATCATTAATAGCTTATGCACAAGATGGAGATAATAGAGCATGACAAAGGTAACGTGAAGTGTTAGTAGGAAGGTTCTTATTTATCAAAAACTTCAATCATTTGACACGTGTAAATTTCAGGTTTTGCAAGAAAAATAGAACTTACTACATTTTGAGAAACTTGAAGTAGAGAAGTCATTGATTTAAATAAATTATTTCTTTAATACTGTACTTGTAGAAGTACAATGTTTTGCAAGAAAAAAGGTTCCTAAGGGGCGACTTTAGCAGTGGAGAGAAGAAGTGATGAAGCGAAAGGGGTGAAGCAATTAGTCACAGAGTGTGAGGAAGAGTCACTTATGTCGCTTCACGTGGTCTGCACCCCCCGAGTACATGCTTGTTCAGCGTCACGCGCGACCGTGAATTTTCACAGTCAATGAATATTCCACTCTGTCTTGCACGTGGATCGTTGACCCTGTGGTGAGGGCAACTAGATGACCGTGATCTAGATGCGGCAAGGCAACAACGTGCAGCAGTGACTAACAAAGGAGGCCGCGAACCAAGATGACCACGAAGCAGATTTCTCGATCAATCTGCTGCGTAGGTCATTGACCCTGTGGTGAAGATGAATTGACATCCCTGAACCAGAACCAATGAAACAACAATGCACGGGCGTCTGGAAAGGGATCGAAGGAAAGAATGGCGCCTCTCGTGAGCCAGGCCAATGGCATCCTAATGACGTTCACCAGGCCTCCCTTCTCTCAAATTCTCTTTCGTCTCCTCTCCATTCTCCTCCTCCTCTCCTTCTCCTATTCTCTCTTCTTGGGGTGAGACCTAGACGATGATGGTAACTGCCACAAAGAAATTCCAGATCTGATTTGGTGCGGTGCCCATCATGGCCTTATATAGGGCCATGATGGGCCCTTTACAAAGAGTCCAACAAGGGGGGCCCCTTTTTACAACACAAATAAAATAAACTATGGAAATTTAAACAACGCGACGATACAGACGATATGGATGCGCCATGACAAACACAGCACGACACAATGAACTGACATAATGAAAATGCAAACACAAGCATGGTAAAACGAAAAATAAAACAAACACAAACTGGGAGAAATTTAAATGATCGACGGTGCGGTCATGTTTTCACCCATGGTGTTAAACCCGGATGTCTTCGCCATTGCCTTGGTGTGTCGGTCGTGCTGAGCGCGAGCTGGCGGGTCGTCGATGGTGATGATGATGTCTCTGATGACGTCTTGGGTGGGGTAAGCGGGTGCTCCATCAGAGCCTGCTTGTTGTGGAGAGGATGTCCGGATTACAAGTGCATCCCTTCTTCCTTGATCAGCTGACGTGATCAGACACAGTTTGGGGAGCAGGGTTCGATGTGGTTGGAAGACTGGAATCATCATTTCAGTTGGATATTCGAAGGAGACGAATCCGCCGCATGTGGAGTACCTTGTTTGTGGTCTGATTGATAATGGGTATCGATTGGAAGCGTGCATATTGTTTTATTTTTAAAGGACACAAGGAACTTAGAGGAATCAAGGGAGGATAAACTTACCGAAAAAGGGGAAAAAAGAGGAATGGGAGTCTCAACATGAATGGGAATGAGAATGGATAAAAGCTTTGTGGGATCATGGGTTGGGAGCTTTCTTGACTTTCATAACCAAATGTTCTTCAATAAAAATGAAAGAAAATTCTGAATCTGCTTTGTTTACGAACAAGGCATGACTTCAAGAGCGAAGCGACGTGTGATTTTAGGAGCATTGGAAAAAACACTATGAAGGTTTCCGATTTATTTATTAGAAAAAAGATAACTGAAATTAATCAGAAGAAAGAAGAAGAAGGCGCGATGCGCGATGAGTGAAGAAGTGAAGTTATGCTTACATAGAGAATGAATGAAAATCATAAGAATCTCGTGCATTAAGAGTTTGATCCTGGCTTAGGATCTCTTTCATTCGACTGACTTGGATTCAATTACATACAAGTTTGACGTAGTGAGTGTAGGTTATGAAGTAAATAAAGAGAACAAGCAACACAACCTAACCACCTGTGTAACACAAGGGAACCTTCAGTACCATGGAACATATCTACCTTATTGTTATCTTTTTATATGATACATCATAGCTATTTTATTTGAGAGCCGTATATGAGCACAACTTTATTGTGGTACAGTATACCTTAATAAGGTTAATAGAATACTGTGTATATCAAATTTTATACGATTATAACCTAACTGGTAAAGTTGGTCGAGCTGATTACTAAAAAATAGGTTGTGGGATAACTTATTAATACATTATGATGTATGTGGCCTTATGTCTGTCCAAGATAAGCGTCGTTGTTCTCATGGATGATTTCTCTAGATTTAGGTGGCTAAACACAACGAATCATAAGTTTGAAGCATTTAAGATATTTGAATAGTTCAAGCATGAAGTAGATAAACAATCTGTAAATATTATCAAAACTCCTTGATAAAATTGAGGAGGTGAATACTTAGATATAGAATTCAAACAGTTCATGAATGATAATGGTATCTTTACTCAACTGATTCCAACCTGCACACAACAAATGAATGAGTTGTCAAAGAGAAGAAATTGAACTTTGTTGGATATGGTGAGATGAATGATGAGCTTCTCAAATTTACTAATATTCGTTTGGAGATATGCTCTTGAAAAAATATTGTGAATATTGAACATGTTACCTATCAAATTTGTGACATCCACCCATATGAGATATAGGATGCAATGAAATCCAACTTTGCATGCATTTATGTTTAGCCCATGTGAAGCGGTACACCCTAGGCAAGTTGAAACCAAAGACTGAGTTGTGTAGATTTAAGACATACTTAAAAGAAACAATGGATTACTACTTTTACTGCCTTGAGGAACATTCAATATTTGTTACAAAAAGAGTCATCTTCTTAGAGGATGAATATTTTATATGGTAAGATAATGGGAGTAAAGTAGTCTTGGAAGAAATTCCAAGTCAGATCATGATTATCACCTTATTAGATGAGGGCTCCATTTTAGAACATGTTCAATTACATGCACAAGAACCACAGAAGTTAGGAAGAGTAGTGAGATAACTGAGATATATTGGACATATTAAATTAGGTGAAGTCGAGAATCTACATCTTAAGGATAATGATCCTCTAACGTTAATGATGAGGCAGTTTAAGACTCTAACTCTTGGAAATGGCAAGAAGCAATGGATTTTGAAATTCAGTCCATGCACCAAAACCAACTGTAATAATTGGTTGACCCTCCCAGAGGAATAGTAACTATCAAGTGTTAGTGGATATCTAAGAGAAGTATGTGTATATAGACAAATTGGCACATACATGGTAATGCTAATTGCAAAATATTATCGTCAAAGGTAAGGAGTTGACTATGATGAAATATTCTCATTAGTTTCCATAATTAAGTCAATCTGAATCATTCTCATCAAACCTTCATACTAAGATTATGAGAAATGGAAAATGGATGTCAAGATTGCATTCCTCAATAGAATTAGTGAGGAAGAGGTGATGATACAACCCGCAGATTCTGCATCCGAGAAGGTGGAATTTTTTAGATTTGATGATGCCATCAGATATTATGACTTCATTAAGAATGAATATGAATCATGCAAATACAAGATGATGAATGGGAGTGAAACCACTTTTGTGATTTTGTATGTGGATGACATTCTACTTATTGGGAATGATTTCAAGATGTTATTGTTAATAAAGGCACAGTTTTCTTAGAACTTCTCCATGAAGGACTTGGGAGAAGTAACCTACATATTAGGGATATGTATCTATAGAGACAGATCAATGAGGTTTCTATGTTTGTCCCAATCTATGTGCATAGATGCCATTGTTAAGGTTTGGCATGTAGAACTCCAAAAGAAGTCTGATACCGGTGAGACAGGGGGTTCAAGTATTTGAAGATAAATTAATTAAGACTCATGAAGATAAAATGATGACGGAGAAAGTCCCATATGCTTCTACTATTAGACCCACTTTGTAAGCAATCATATGTACTATACATGATGTTGCATTTTGTCAAAGTATTACAAGCATATTTGAGGAAAACCCATGAAGGGAACACTATATGGTGATGAAATGTATCCTTAAGTATTTTGAGAAGATCACAGATTTATTTCTAATTTATGGAGGAGAGGAGTGGAAGCTTCAAAATTATATTGATTCAACTTTTAGCCAGACCCAGATGAGATGGCGACAGATCTACATCTAGATTTACATTCATATTGAAAGGAAATGTCATATCTTAGTAAAGTTCCAAGCAAAGCACTACAACGGATATGACAACAAAAGTTGAATACATAGCAGCAACCAAATCCACCAAGGACACAATATGATGGAAGAAATTCATCATTGAGAGAGGCATTATTCTTTCAATTTCGAATCCTATTCCATTGTTGTGTGACACTGTCTCATTAGAAGTCAAAGCCCATTCTAAGACACTTTCACTTGACTAGAGAGATGATTGCTTCAAGGAGATAGTGTGATGGAAAAGGTTCCATCAACCTAAAACATAGCAAACACACTAATGAAGTTCCTAGCTCATGATGTTTTTGGCATCACTGAAAAAAATAAGATTTGTTGAATAAGGTAATTGGCTTCAGTCCAAGTGGGAGATTGATGGATATTATATGGCCATCAAGTCAATCACACTTCCATGATTTATTTAAGCTCATTAAAATAAATATTTGTTCATAATTATTTTCATGTGATCTTTATAATGAAGTTCATAAAATACGTCCAATGACTTAGTGAATCAAGATGAGACCGTAATCTTCAAGCGTGTATTCTAAATAGTTGTATTCGTTGGATACTCGAGATGGAGATTGAGTTATCCGGATAGAATAACACTATTTTCTCCTACGTCTAAGATAAGTATGGACAATTTTATGGCCATTAGCGTGGAGACACAAGGAGAGATGGTAGGTCCTCTTTAGCTAAAGAATTCATTCAAGTGAGCCGAATGAATCCCTTGATGATACTATACCTAGGCATCAATAAGGTTGATTGATGTTAAAATTGTGTAAGTGGTCCATTGATTTCAGACACCAAGGACATAGAGTGTATGGACAACCATGCTTTGATTGAGATGTATGAGTACTTAACCATGGGATTCAAACATGTTTTGGTTTAGATAAAGTAAGAAATACATGAAGGCGATTGAGTGGTGAAGACAAGATGGCCTGCCTTCAGTACAAAAGGAGATTGACTCAAGGACAAAGATGCATCAAATCCATGGCCACCGTAGTAGGGATATAGGAGAAGGTATTATCCAATGATCCCCATTATGCATTAGAACTAACTGAATGATAGATCAGGGTTTGATGATTAATTCCCCTTTCTTCGTTCTTTCATTCTTCACTCATTCCACAAGTGCATATTTATAGTGTGGAGATCAACACCGTCTTCAAGAATATTTGGAGAGGGAGAGGCAATCCAACAAACCTTTACTCGTGTGGATACTTCTAGAGGATGGGCATGTGAACCAATTCCAAACTCTCTCCTTGGGAGCAGGTCAAGGGTAGAACAAGTTTCTCAAAAGGTACACAAAGTTTAACATGTTTTAAAGATCAAATTTGAATTGATATTCAGCTTTTGTTGCTGGGAAAAGTGTTTTCCAACCTTCCATTCATTGCCCAAAACCCAACAATTATCATTGTATATAAAAATATATAAGCAAGGATTGCATGACATGGCAAAATGGATTGCCATTCCACACATTCTAGGCAAAAATTATTGGTATTGGGTGCATTGCTAGGTTGTGCCGAGTCAAATTTGGTCTGCATTTTTTCTGTTACTAAAAGAGATTCCTTACCCCCCTTCAAAATTTATGAATATTCCCAATTGGGTTGCCTTCGTAGGTCTCGCCAATGTTACTTGTAGGTAGTTCTTTCATAACCACGAGATGGCCATATCTTGTCCCCTTGTGGGGAATCTGCTCCGAGGTCGTTGCTCTACAACTTTTGGGCCGTCCTCTAGGCACCTTTGGAAGGCAGGGAGTGTGACTAATCCCACTCTTCAACTCACCCCTTCTCATCAGTTGTAGGGTTGGTGGCCTAAAACTTTCTTGGCTTCACCATAAGGCCTCATCTCGCAAAGCCCACCTCACGAGGCGTCCCTCTCGCAGTATGAATTTTCCACCCCTCCCTCGGTCATGTGACAAGCTACATTTCCCTTCTCCATAGCAGGGTGAGTCCCATGCTTTTGTGGATCACGATCTCACACACTAATCCCTATGGGGGCCATAGTAGGCCAGCTGCCCTAACTAAACCACTCATCATATCGGTCAATAAGCCCCATTGTTGGAAAGTCTTGGCTTCAAAACCTTATGTATAGCTTCTGCCTAATACAGCTCCTCTCTATAACCCAACCCAGGCTTGGGTAGTTAAGGTTGTTGTACACAACCTCGGTTGAGCATTTAGTTAGAAACGGTGATTGCAAGCTCACCAGAAAAGAGGGTGTTGCTCAAGATTGAGAGTTGTTTTCATGTCTTGTCTTGAAGCAAATACACAAAACAACTCTAAGGTATATTCCTTTATTTTTACAATATTATTGGATAGACAAATAAAATATATGGTAGGCATTAATGTTTTTTCTCCACCCACTGAGTGGTGCCACATTAGCGTGCCACTTTTTTTTAGCTTTCATATTATGAGGCATACATAAATATAATGCTTCTTTTCTCCACCATCATCATGCGGGGGACTCGTGTGAGGCGTCGACGCGAGCACTTCTCCAAGCACCTACAAGGTATCACTTATGTATCGTTTCCTTCCCTGCACATGGGCGTGGACAAGTGGGATTCGAGTGTAATAGGGATATTTATACTCGCTCCACGCCTGTAAACATTGATAAATAGTTCACTTTATAAATAAAATCCCCGTGGGTGGCGTCCAGGGTACAGATGGATCGGTCTACAGGCACAACGCAGGGTTGGTCGTACCCGGCACCGTGTTTTTCGCAAATTATATATATATATATATATAATGCTTCTTTTTTTTTACTCTTCCATCTTTTCTTGGTCTCCATGCCTAGATCTAGATGAAGAAGTCAAAACATTCCGCAGCAGAAGACTTAAACGGAATCATCACGGCATCGATAAACATTGAAACGAATTACCTTGACACGGATTGCATTTGTGATTCCTTTGATCCTTGAACAAGTCACATGGAGCTGCTCATGTGTTCATCCTCTAGAAATATCCACGCAGTCCTCTGCACATTGGATCTCCTCCTCCTAGTTGACGAGCCCCGTTCATGCTCCGTCATCGTCGTTACATCGTCCCGATTGCATAGGGACTGGAGAGGAGGTGTGGGGGAAAGGAAGAAGAAAGGGAAGGCCCCTCAATAATTCTGGACTGGGTTAATTTTGTTCAGGCCTTTCTCTATTTATACTAAGTGGTATTTTTCATAAAACCCCCAAAACTTAAGCATATCTTCCACCGTCCCAAAGACCATTTGTGTGTGACCCTCAAGGCCCATGTATCAGTCTTGTTCATGATTCTAGTGGCCCAATAACCTTTATTGTCCTTCTAAATTTATTAACTATATCATCATAAATATTAATTAATGTTAGATCGATTTAACCCAATCGATACGTCGAATCCAACACATAGGGTGCCAAGCTAGACCTCATATTCTAGAAGATACAAATGAGTTTATATCGACTTACTCATATTTCATGTTCGTCATCGGTTACCGTGTATGTATAATCCCTCATCCACTTGATGCTTCTAGACAACTTAGGTTATGGTCGATTGTCAAATCCTAATCGATCATCCGAGTTAGTGTTGATGTGTTTGGAAATCATCGGAGAACTCTACTCTAATATTTCACTACCTTAGCCAAGGACTTCATCGCATCGTCTTCCTTGAGTTGTCACCGTTTATATCGAGGGTGGACGATCCCATCTTGACCACTCGGTCGTCTTAATGAACTTCTTGGTGCACCCAAACTAAGACTATTTAGAATCCCATGATTAGGAACACGTAGGTCATAGTCTAAGTACAGCTGTCCATCCACACGACGTCTTTGGTCTCTCAGGTAAAAGGACCACTTACACAACCGTGACGTGAATCAATCTAATTGATAGTTCTGTATAATACCATTCAGGGATTCATACGTATCAATTCAATGAACTCTTTCCACTAAAGAGCACCCACTATCTATCCTTAGTGTCTCCACACTAATGGCTACGGGACCGGACATACTCATTATATGAATGAGGTTAGATAGTGTTATTCTATTCTGATACTTTGATGCCCTTCTCGAATATCCTTCAAATAGGAATATTTAGAACACATGCATAAAGACTAGTGATCCATGTATTACGATCTACGGAATGGCACGTCCGAGACATGACACCTAGGACGTGACGGGACGGATGACGATTAGTGACGGACGATGACATGATGAAAGTTTCGTCACATCACTGTCTCGTCATACGTCCTAGGATTTCAAAAAAAATTGTAATGTCTGCGTCACCATCATGGTTTGCGGCGTCCCATCACGTCCCCGTCCCATCACGTCCCCGTCCCATCACGTCCCCGGAAAAACAACCATGCGGAGGAGAGAAAATTGGAGGGGCATATCTCCAATTATTTTTGGACGTCATCCTTCTGCGCGCACAAATTAATGCAAGGACTTTTCTGAAAAATACCAAGAAATCAAGTTAGCGACACCACGTGGCGAAATCTCGGCCATCAAAAAGCTTAAATCTAACGATTTTTAAGTTTTTTGGTCATTTGTAAAAATCCGTCACGGCCGTCATCCGTGACGCCCGTCCCGTCACGTCACTCGTCTAAGGCCCTCTGTCACCATCGCATCACCGTCACGCCCAGTTCTTCATCCGTTGTCACCATCACGGTCCCCTAATTTTGTCACTGTCACCGTCACGTCATCTGTCACGTTGCCGTCACCGTGACGTGTGACGTGACGGATGATGGCTACTGTTCCCTATTACGATCTCTTCATAATTCACTAAGCTCGATCGTGTACTTATGAACTTCATTATAAGCATCACACCTGCACTATACTGAATACCCATCAATTTTCTATTAATTCATTAAATCGAGATGTGGAATGTGTGTTGCGCTTGCCGGCCACATATATTTCCATCAATTTTCATGTCTTGGCTTGAAACAGATACACAAAACAACTCTAAGATATATTCCTTTATTATTAAGATTTTATTGGATAAACAGATAAAATATATGGTAGGCATTCATGTTTTTTTCTCCACCTACTGAGTGGTGCCACATTAGCATGCCATTTTTTTTTGAGTTTTCATATTATGAGGCATGCATAAATATAATGCTTCTTTTTTTACTCTTCCATCTTTTCTTGGTCTCGATAATTTCATTTATTATGATATTAATTGCTTCTTTTTTTCTACTCATCCATGTCCCCCTACGAATAAAAAAAGAATTTGTGTTAGCTAATCAATGTCCATTATGGCATCAAAATTTGCAATGGCATAATGCCACCTTATTCCAATGATTAGATATGTTATTCATTGCCATAAAACCATGATCAACTACCATTTAATTCGATCAAATGGCAACATGTGGCTGGCGTGAATTGAAGACCAAAAATCATTTAATAAATTTGAAGTAGTCGAATATAAGTCAAATAATATAATATATATTCCACATAGAAATTATTATCTGTCTGAATATGATGTCAAAAGATGCAGAAAAACATATGTTAAATTAGATTAAAAAATATTTCAGAATATTGAGTCTGAAAATTCCTTAAAATACCAATAAATCCACAGAAAATCATAATATCCCTAAAAAATTAATCATTTTAGGCTTTACAACACACATTTATTGCTATTTTTGTAGAAAACATGTAAATTTCATTTTATTTACCTAATAATTTGCATGTTATCATGGTTTTCGGGCGCCATCTCGCAACATTTAGATGTTGATGTCCATCATGGTTCTTAGTGAGATTTTATGTAGATTCAATGACACTTTTGTGTGAACCATAGGATGACCAGAGCTGGTGGCAATGGGGTCAAGGGACACCCCTATGATTGGTACCACAACAATCTAGATGGTGCACATAGGGTGATAGATCTAGCGGGCCATGTGAGCACATCATTTATCAAATACCCGTAGAACCATGCTGCACCTTGGTGAGATCAACTACAAGTGCTCATGCACTACGTACAAACATTCATGGGGTTGAGGGAGACAATCTGGCGAGACAAGGCATGGCGCCTTCTTGCTAAATCTGATTTAAGGCCAAGTGCCTCACAAGCACACCCTACTTACATCGCTTGAGTCCTTATGACATGCAAGTAAACTCACAAAGGCCTAGTTTGTAGTTTAGAAGTGTATTGGCCATAATAATTTGCTCAAAGTTAAGCACCATTTACCAGTGCAGTATAATTCATTTAAGTATATCAAAAATAGGCGATAGAATCAGCCCTTGAGAGCATTTACACAGGTGGCCGCTCTTGACAACATGCTGATGTGGCCAATCACTCAGGTGGCCTGACAAAGCTTGGCTATGATGCCCAAATGGGCCATACTATGTGCAGCCCCAAAACACCATTTTTTTGTCATTCTTCTACTTTTAATTCTTTCTAGTTTAACTATCTGAAACAGCCCTGAAAATAAGAAATATTGAGATGATGATTAGAACAAATGGTGATTCATCATCAAAGGCTAAACAGATTATGTTACAAAAATAACTTTGTCGATGATCAGTTATTGAACTTACACGCTTTAATGTATATATATTCTAACTAAATAGTATATTTGAATTTCTTATTGAGTTAGTGTATCAAATGCAGTTTTGTAATAAAAATAAGATAATGTGCGTCATGAGTTAAGACTGAAATGAGCCTATAAACTTTATAACTGCATACATCGGATGGATATTGTTAGAATATAATATGGAATGTTGATAAAAGGTTGAAAAGTAAATGATGATCTAAACTTGTATCTCCCATTCAGGTTGAAATGTTCTCTTAGAAACCATATAATGATGAAAGATCATTTATAACCTTTAAATATTATCATGTAATAAATATTAAAATGTATCAAATAATACACATTTAAGCGTATGATTTTACTGTAAAAAATTCAAGACTGCTTCATCCGTCTTGATTTGATAAGAACACTGACTTTAAAACTGTGGATGATCCAAATGAAGAATCAAAACATACTATAATTAAAGATTGAACAAATATGGGGGATAATCGAAACTTGACTCTCCCTTATGATAGGAGCATCCAGTTTGGTGGATGAAGACTAACTAAAACTTTATAAGTGTAAACGTTCCATCATTATTCAATTTTTTTCCATCATTGAGACTGTTTATCTGATCTTTGAGTATTTCCCATGATAATTTTTTCAATGAAAGACCTTATCATTGTCAGATATAATTGATATTAATAGAATTTTAGAAATCAAACTTATATGATTTGGCTTTGTAAGTGCATGCTTTGCAGTTTGCACTGAAAACTCTTGGTTCCTTAAATATTCAATTGTCAGTAGTTTATGATATTGTTCCTATTTAAAAAAATAAAAGAAAGTTAATCATTGTTCAAAAAATAAAAGAAACTAACTAATCAGAGTTCTATAACTTTAAAAAATAAACTAACAAATCAAATCTAAGCCATTAAGACATTTCTTTTGTTCACGAGGTCGATCCTTGAGATTTTTCCATCGGTGATTCTCATCAGTTCTACTCGGGAAGATCAAGAACAGTCTTCGCCGCCGCAGGTAGCTCAATGTCTCATCCAAATTCCGTATTCGACAAATTCGAAAACCTATTTTCATTTTATTTCCACGTTCTTAGTGGATAGATCGAGTAACTACGTCTTCTGAGCCTAAATTTCTCTGCAATTCCTCTTTCCCAGAATGATAGGTGCCCGTAAGACGGATTGAGTTCTAAATGGGCGTATGGTATCTTATCTTTGAACGTTTTATGTTTTTTTCTGACGGGGATTTCCTCTACTGGGCGTTCTCTGGCATTTGATTTTGAAGGATATAAATGTAAGCAAATGATTCTTTCTATGTCTTCAGTTCCATGGATTACGGAAGAGTAAAATATTTGATCATCACGATCTCTGGGATGATTCTGTGGGACGAATTTGCCTGCTTGGGAGGGAAACGCCGTTGAATTATTTTGTGGGATATAAAGCTTCAACCTTTCATGGTGAACAAAGAGGGCAAGCGTCAAGTTTAATATGTCTCTTTCGTATTTGTCGGAGTTAATCGATTGCTTTAGATGTTTTCTGATATAGTGGAATATTAGAGCGTAAAATATCAAAATCTTCTTAATGTTGATGATTTGACTGCTGGATCTCATATCTTTATGCGGGTGTTTCAGAGACGAAAGAGGCAAAAAACTATTGATTCGATGCGAGCTAGTTTCTGTGCTTTGAGGAGGGGAAGATCACAAACGGCATCGCTTGATAGGATCGAAGTATGATAAATTTACCTCCATGGTTATGTTTTTTATTGAAAAATTGATTTGCACATTCATGTAGGGATCTTGGACTGAAACTGTATTAGGTAAAATTGTTAGAAAATATGAAGCATATTAAGGTAGGGATATCTATTCTTTCGTGTTGAAGAGAAATGTTATGTTTCGGTTTAGGTTACTGTCCTTCGGATTTTTCTTCGAGCTAAATTTTTTTGCCTTTTAGGTAGAATATTATGGTAATCCAGTCCAATCACATGCACTAAATGGAAGAAATTTCATAAAATTTGATAATTATTGAAACATAGAACAATAGTTTCGCATCAACAATAGTTTCCTTTTCTCTCAAAAAAATGTGAGGCTATCAGTGGCTGTGAATAAAACTAAAAAATATTTGGCTGCATCTTTGAATAAGTGGTATTAACATCTTTACGTTTTTGTTTAAAACAGGATCTGTCAAAAGTTGTTGCTAAACAAGCTAAAGAAGGAAAGGTACGTCAGAATCCCATCAATATATTCTACCTTTTCATTATCTATTGAGTTTTCATGGGACTGGATAAGTATCTTGATGTTGGGACCCTGCCATGAATTATCTTCTTCCTGTCCGTCTTTATTCTCTCTCTCCCTGTCCAAATCTTTGAAAGAAACATTCCTTTTTCACACTTTTTCTCCCTTCATCTCTCTCTCCTTCTCTCTATTCATTCAATACCAGGATTTGAGAATTACTCTTCCTGAAAATAACCAGTTCATCAATTTCAGGATCTTTCTATGAATCTTCTAATCCTTTTCCTCCTAATTTTGTCTCTCCCTCTCTCTCTGTCTCTTCATCTCTGTCCATTTCTTTGAGACGCACATTCCTTATTCCCAATTTCTTCTCCCTTCAACATTCTCTCCTCATGCTCTCTTTTTTCCTCAGTCATGTGTTGAATTCCCCTTGCCTTCTCATTTTTTATCCTCTCGCTCTCTCTTGCCTTCTCTTTCTTGCTCTCTTATTCCAATGTGATAACACATGAGTTTCCTGAGTAGATTATCATGTCTTGTGGCCTCTTAACGGATACGCCAACCCTTGCAGTTCTCCGCTTTACCCAAGCATCCGCGTCTCATTGAGAGAGTTCATCTCCGTTCGGGTCTCCTTCAACGCTCTTGCAGACACGTGCTCAATGCTCTGATTGGAATCGGCAGTTGCGGCCATGATTTTGGCAGTTGGCACACAGCCACTATTTGGGGAGATAAATCCTTCTTCTCAAGGACAGCAGATGCAGGTATTTCTGTTTTGGAATCGAAGAACTCAGATGGGATTACGGTGGACAGCATTGTTTCCAAGGGTTGGCCTATACTGGATGAAGCTGAAGGGGATTGGAGGAGCCATGCTGCCGCAATAGCCCAGTCCATTCATCTGATCAAGAAGCGATTACAGGTGCCTGCTTCAAAACTTATCCTCAAAGAGTTTATTCCCTCTGATGGCTACATCGATTTCTTTTTGGGGTTACATCGCTGGGATGATCAAGGGTTACATCGATTTCCTTTTGGGGTTGAGAGATCATGAGAAGGGTTTGAAGACAATGAAAAATTTGTCATCGTCATCTGCCAGCTACGTCATTAGCACTGTCATTGTCCGCGGTTAGGATACGGATAATGATATTTTCAATGTCATCATCATTCTAGGTATGTAAGAATGACAGTGATGAGAATGGATCTGTCTTCGTCATCTGATGAGGTGAGCTAGAGAGAGAGGTTTAGGAGGAAAAGCCTTAGTATTTAAAAAATCTGTCCTCCCCTCATCATCCGTCTTGTCTTCTTCAGTCGTCTATCTTACGGATGCCAAGAATGAAGACAACACATCCTCCTCAACCTTGCCGCCGAAAAAAGATGATGACAATGACAGTCTCACCATCACCATTACCATCCAGGTGAAATCGAATTTCTAGTCCTCACCATCAGTGTCTGTCGTCATGGAGAATGCTAATCATTGGTGTTTGTCCTTGCAAAGCATATGATGCATTTGACGGAAATGCTAGCTTTTCAGTCTCCATATTTTTTCCCTCAATATTACAGTGGAGAAAGATACAATCAAGGGCGGAAGAATTAGGAATGGAGATAGAGAAACCAGATCTCTGGAATGACCCTGTGTATGCTGGAAAGGTAAGTAAAGAACATGGGGCACTGTTGGGCAAGCTCAAAGAGGTCAATGCTTTTGAACAAGATCTACTAGAGAACATTGATCTGTTGAAGCTTGCACATGATGAAAATGATGATAACATGACGCTGGTGAGCATTCATTTTTGCTACTTTTGATCATCCCCGCTGTAGCTAGAATATTCCATAGACTTGTGAATGGTTTTGACCTTTCCATTTATGGGACTCGTGTCTTGGTGGAAAAAAATGGGATTCATATTGCGTTCTGCTATTATCCGCAATTGAATATGCATATCAGAAAACTTCTCTTAGTATGATAAAATCAGATAAAATGGGACTCATCTAATGCATTCTGTTGGTAAAGTATGATAAAATCAGATACCTAATTTTTTTGGATCTCCTACTTGGGATTTTCGTCTAGATAACTCTTTACAGTCAAAGAACTGTTGCGCCAGACATTATTAATTTATATGGAAGTTTCGTAATTTATTTGTTTTATTGTTTTGAGCCTTAATTTTTTTTGTACTGTACCTCTATCCTTAAGTAGATCCGACTACTTTACCATGCGGATTTATGGGTCCTTAGATTATTATGTAATGAACCTATTTATTGTAACTGGTCTTTCAACTTTCTTATCTTAGCTAATGAAGCAATCTTTTCTTTGAAAAAGCGTAACAATAAATAGGTTCATAACAGGTATTCAAACTAGCTAACGAGTCAGCCTTTTCTGGCGGCTGATAATTTAATTTTTAGTTCTTCTTTGTTGTCTGGGTGCTGTGGTAGTCTTTTCCAATGAATTGCCCTTGTATCTAGAGGAGCGTTCATTCATTTTGTTTCAAATTCATGCAGGAGTGCACTGCTGCACTGCTAAATTTGAGAAGAATAACAAAAAAAAAGGAGCTGGAAGCACTGCTCTCTGGAGAGCATGATGAGTGTTCTTGTTTCATAGAGGTGATTCCTTGGATCCTCCTCCTAACGGAAATTGGATAATTTCATATTTAGCTTCTCAACTGGTGAATTGGATTAAGATGCGATATTTTTTCTTAGATGTTTCAGTTATTTACATATTTAGTTTCTTATATTGTATTTAAGATGGAATTTCCTTCACAAGGTTCAAGCAGGTGCAGGAGGTACAGAAAGTATGGACTGGGCTGCCATGGTTTTGAACATGTACAAAATGTGGGCAGATCGTCGTGGATTTGCCATTAGTGTTGTGGATGAAATGCCTGGCGAGATGGCAGGAATAAAGGTCTGTCACATTCCCCTTTCACTGAATATCATTTTTGTTTGTATCTCATTTGAGTTTCATATTTCTCGCTTAGTATGTATTTTTCACCATAATGCTGAATAATCCTTTCCATTCCTGATTAGAAAGAGTTAGGAGGCAGAGAGGAAAGGAGATAGAACTCAAAAAAATGAAAAAAAGTAAAAGTTCTCCAAAATGTTGGGTTCTGAGGAACATTATTTGCCTAGTTAAAGAAATTTTTTCACTTATTTATTTTTAAATTTTAATATTTATTCATCTGTTTTTTAATTTTATATATTTATTTTAAATTCCTACTCAATTTTTTTGCCTTTTCTTTTTATTTATTTTATTATTATCATTTTTTCGGGGTTAATTGGGGTGGATTGATAGAGTCCTTCTAAGGACTTACAACAGAAGACAAGTCAACGGCAAGCTCAATCAGAGACTGATCCTTATGGGGGAAAATGACAGATTCTTGAATAATCGTGGGGTTATAAATAACATTTGTTAACCTATTTGAGGACATGAGATGAAATAGCATTGAGGTAGGTCTTGGCACGATTGGCTGTCTGGGCATCGTGAGGGCAATGGTTTCCGTATTTGGAAATTATTGTGGCTTAGATCGTTCTTGCTTCTCATCATCATCTTCTTCTTCTTCTCAATGCAATAGATATTAACTAAAATTTACAGCTTTCTTCTAACTTATCTCAATGCAATATCATGATAATTTTCTCATCTCTCTTTTCTGGATTATTCAATCTTTGCTTCATCAGAGGGCAACTATTAAAGTAGAGGGAAAATATGCATTTGGATACGCCAAGTCAGAAGTTGGGGTCCACAGACTGGTTAGAATCTCACCTTTCGACAGCAGCAGGCGGCGGCATACCTCATTTGCTGCTGTGGCTGTAATTCCCATTCTGGGAGATGTCTCGCTTCGTGTTCAGATTAACGAATCTGACCTCAAAATTGAGCGGTTTAGAGCTGGGGGGGCTGGCGGTCAACACGTTAACACAACAGAGAGTGCGGTGAGGATAACACACATCCCCACTGGAATTGCGGCTACTTGCCAAAATGAAAGGTGTGTGGGTTGCGAGAAGTAATGTTTGATGTCATAAACTGAATTTATAGCTTGGTGCTGTCTCTGGTAATATATTTTTGGTTTTTTAATCAGTGAAATATTTGGAGGAAGTGCTTCTCATCTGATTGACTTGGCGCATAAACAATTGTTTCGTAGACCATAGAATCAATGCTCATTGCTTTTTAAATTTTCATTTTAATCTTGTTTTCATTTTCAGTTTGTCGATGTAGGAACTATCACAGACCTTAGAAATAATGTGACGGTCGTTAGAAAAGTTCAGTTCAATCTTTTTTCATTGAAATAGCAACAATTACTAGTTTAAATATTGGGAAAATGAATCATGTTAATCTTTTTTGGAGAAAACTCTTTCTACTGTCTATTTGTATTACTAATAGAATTAGATTATTTTGATTATTTTATTTTCAACTTCAGTTATTAATGATTTTCCCACCTACTAATTTCACTAGTCATCTATTTCCTCATACGAATGTCGGCAAATTTTGTCAGCTGCCCTTCTTTGAAAGGAGACATGTATTCGCTATATGGGGGTTAAAACTCCAGAAACAAGAAATTCTTAGTAAAATTTCTATTTATTTGACTTTTGTTGGGCAGAATTAAACTTTTAATAAATAGTACTCCGTAGTGCTGAAAAATTGTCTGACCTTAACCTTGTTGAGCAATAAATCCTCAGTACAATTTTAAGTTCATGTATGTATTTGATCTGTTTTAAATTTTCTCTAGCTTTTACAGTTGAATGCTGATTACGATTTTCGCATGTTTAACTATTTGTACTGTTGTTTTCCTCAAAATAATCCTTCCAATTGCTTGCTTGCATTTTTATGTAATGTGTGTGTAGATCGCAGCACATGAACAAAGCATCAGCCATGTCGGTGCTTCAGTCAAGGCTGGATCAGCTGGAGATGGCTCGCCAGGCCCAGTTGAATGCTGTCCACACTCAGTCGTTGACTGAAATAACCTGGGGTAACCAGATCCGCTCCTACGTGCTTCATGTGAGTCTCTCTCTCTCTCTATGTATTAATCTCCCCTCCCCCTTCTCTCCTTCTATCACTCGTCTTTTATTCTGTCTCTATTTGTCTGTCTCTTTCTATCTCTCTATCTCCCCCCCTCATCTCTTCCTCTCTCTCTCTTCCCCTTTTTTCTCTCTCTATCTCTCTCTTCCCCTTTTTTCTCTCTCTCTCTCTCACTCTCTCTCTCCCTTGATCCTTCTCTCTCTGTCTCTCTCACTCTCCATCTCTTTCTCTTGATCCTTTCTCTCTCTGTGTCTCTCACTCTCCCTCTCTGTCTCACGCCCCTCTCTCTCTCCTACCCCCTTTTCTCTGTCGCTCTGTCTGTCTATCTGTCTGTCTCTCTGTCTGTCTGTCTGTCTGTCTGTCTCTCTCTCTCTCTCTCTATATATATATATATATATATATATGTATATTTCTCTCTCTCACTCTTTCTTCCTATCTCTCTCTCTCTCTGTTTCTCTCCGGGAGTCAATTCCCTTTGTTCTGAGTCAGAGTGAGTCATTGCTGTGCTTTTCTTCCAATCAAGAAGAGAAATCCTTCCTCTCTGAGAAACTTTATTTCACTCGTGTTCCTCTTCCAATAAAAGAACTCCCTCTCTTTTAAGACGAAATGAGTTTTCATGTGGCCATTCTTTTGTGATGAAAAAACTCTCTGACTCGGATATCAGTCTACCGCATTGTATCTCTGCCTCGGATCTGTTTTCTCTCCTAAAGCAGACTATCTGTTACTACTTTTGAACTTGAAGTCTCCTCCCTCTTCCTGTAGGAAGAAAAAACTTTCTCTATAGTAACCTCGTGTTAATTCTAAGTCAATTTTTATTTACTGTAGAAATCCAGCAATCTTGTGTCTATTCCAAAGCCCACCATCTGTTATTACAGAGAACCATCATTCCTCTCTCACAGAATTAAAACCTCTATCTCTCTTTCTCCCATTCAATGGAAGTCTTTGCATGTTTTCAATCTACTCTCATTGCTGAGAAGGAAAAAATATCTCTTTCTGTGAACCAAACTATCGGCCCATGTTCCATCACCTGTTATTTCTGAAGCTGCCTGTTCTCTTTCTCTCTCCTGTTCAAGATAAATATTTCTCTCTCTCTCTCTCTCTCTCTCTCTCTCTCTCTCTCTCTTTATGTGAACGGAAATAAGCCTACGTTTAGTCCCCCATTGTTGCTGAGAACTATCTCCTTCCTGTAGAAACATCTGTCTCTCTATCTTTTTCGTCTACTATTTTTCTCTTTTTATATCTCTTACAAAATACGAAGAACCAGTTTTATGTTTTATCAATTCTTGAAGGGTTTAATGCTGAAGTGTGGTTTGCTGCAGCCTTATAGGATGGTGAAGGATCTCCGGACTAATTACGAGGTTTCTGATCCTGATTCGGTGCTTGAGGGTGACCTTGACAGCTTCATCCTCAGCTATCTTTCCTCCTCTTTAGAGAGAGACGAGCACGATACAGTGGCCTAAAGGCTGTCAGAAAGGTTTATGTTCAGAGGAATTCCCTGGTACCCACTATGATAGAACGTTTGCAGTTATATGAGCTCTTATAGCTCTTAGAGGCTAGGTTCACAATCCCCAACGCAAGAAAACTGTTAAAACTATATTGAATCAATGTCCACTCAGGAATAATTATTCTCTGTTGATTATCTTGTATTGTGATACCCCCACCTTTTTCTGAAAACATGTTAACAAGTAAAGCAGCAGTCAAACCACATATTTCTATGACTAGATTGACCTACATGATATTGAACTCATTATTTGTTTGTAGGAAATCGTTCAGAAAAATTATGGTCTTTATCAAACAAAAATTTTGTAAACCATAAAAACGATTAGTTGGTATGTGCCTCTAGTTGCCTGATAAGAAGTTTCGAAATACAATTAACAGTTTTACATTGGTTGGCAGGTAGTAGATATCTTAAGTTATAAGCATAGTTGTAGCAATTATTTGACAACTATAGAAACCATTAGGAAAATCAAGGTTTGACTGATATGCTGAACAAAATCTAGCAGCTGAGTCTATCTTCAGTCCACCCACCAGACTGGCTCCATTTGGCCCATGATGGTGTACGACTGTCTTTTAGCACATCACCTGCATCATTCTCGCCTTCCCTTATACAGAAGACTATGAATTCTGATTCAAATGCTCACATGACCCGCGATCCGAGCTATTTTGTCACCTATGATCCCCCCTCCTAGCAGGCATTACATCATTATCATATTTAGTGAACTTTTCCCTATCTCTGGTGTCAGCTGCATCTGCCTTTTGTTAAGCCCTTGGAACTCAAAATAGACTTGATTGAAATTCCAACTGTTGTCACAGGTCCACGATATTCTGGAGAGACGTGGTAGAAGAAGATAGGGGGATAGATTATAGAGATAGAGGACTAGCGGGATTGACGACGCCTCCGAGCAGATAGGTTGGACAACGCCTGGACTTGATCCAGTATGCCCCCCTCAAGCAGGAGTGATCGTCTGCAACAAGGAGGGTCTGAGAGGCCTTCGAAGCGGAATGCACGATAGCACTTACCAGAGTCAAAAGCCCTCTCTTGTCTCTGCCGGATTGCTGAAGTAGTCCTTGCTAATGGGCCTCTGGCATGGTCCTGGGCCGACGTTCATAGATGCGATGGTATCATATCACCTTTCCGCTTTTGTTACCCTTGCAAATATTTCCCGGGTCCCTCAAAAAAAACAATATTGTTTTTCCACAAATGTCGTGCTAAGGATTAGGGTCATGATGTCATCTTTACTATTGACTTCCGCCTTTTATCGCGACAAGGTCTTTGGCCAGATGACTTTCTTAACTATCAAGCACGTCAATCTCTACCTTATCCACTAGCCTCCTGCTTTTTCTGTTGATGCTCAGGTTCATGAAATGTCATCGATCACATCCAATCACGGATGGTATAGACATGACTTGAGATGCTTTAGGAGGCCGTCATGGTGACAGATGATGTAATGGGTGACAGAAGGCTTGGACATGTGACTTGTCGAGATTTTGCGATGGTGATGAAAAAATCTAGACATGTGACTCTCTCCCTCTCCCTCCCTCTCTCACCCTCGTTGTCTCTCCCCATCTCTTGTTATCTCTCTCTCTCTCTATCTCTCTCTCTCTTTCTTGTCATCACAATCCAGATAAGGAGAACTAGAGAATTTGAGAGAAAGGAGAAGAGAGAGAGGGAGAGGAGATAGAGGGGAGAGAGAGGAGCGGGACAAGGAGAGGGACAGGGAGAGGGTATTCAAAAATATTTATTTGTAATTTATGTATCAAAAGGTCTAAGTTAAAGAATGAAATAAGTTGTTTTATCTGCCAATTAAATGAAGGATGGGAACATTGTCCGAGTGATGAGACATGACAATGCGTGGCGTGTCGCAGAAATGTGACTAATTTTCTCAAATTCTAGAGACGTGATATGGGACGAAAGATGTGATGAAATATATGTCACACCCATGCTTAAATCATCATTATCCATTCCGTCACACCATGTATGTCCCATTTGGGATGTGCCAGATCCTAGTTGATGCTAGTTCGATACTCAAATTTAGGGTTAAAATGATGATGTTGTTGATTCAAGTTTAATCAATAAAATATCTAAACTAATACTCATGTAAATGTACTAGATAGTGGATGAGTACAAGTTGACTTGACAAGGTATATAAATTATGGATTTAATACTTGTTAAATGGCTATTAACACAAGAACGAAAGGAGATACATACAAAATAGAAGATAGGAAGTAGTGATGAGATGAAGATGGTGAGATGGGATTGGTGATAATGACTAGGTAATAAGAATTAGATGAAGAAAAAAAGCAGGATGCAAATAGATCAAATAAAATTGAGGAGAGAGTAGACAGAGGGAGGTTGTGAAGAGAGATATGGATAAATGAAGGTGATATGGATAAGAAAATGATCAACGGATGATTTAGTGTTTTATATCTTAAATGATAATTATAAAAGGGGACAAGATGGAGATAATTTGAGGTTGTGTGATGATCATGGCTTATAGTAGATAGAGATGGAAAAGATGAAATGGATATGGATCTACCTAAGTGAATGTGTTGAAGATGGATCAATATAAGGCAAGAGACTAACCATATCTCTCTATATTACTCTAAGAGAAAAGCATTTTTCTGATGCAAATGAGCCTCTTCACTTCTCTGTTGACTTTCTCCAAGTACTCAAGACACCAAGAACACCCTTTATGGACCTTCAAAATCTCACTCTCTTTCAATATGCCTCTCTATTAGGAATTGAGTTTCAATATTTTTTCACAAATATTGGAGATCAATTTATATATCAATCATAGAGAAATATAGGAGAGAAAGATGAAGATACCCTCAAAATTTCAGCTTGTTTGGTCATCTAGATCATCAGATATCAAGCCTTAAAGTTGGACGATTCTTAGCCATTGATTTTATCAAAAGATTTATATTTTCTTGTTCTCATCAGTTCCATCACTTCACTTTTAGTGTTTTGTCTTTAGCATTGCATTAAATCAAATGATTGGTTCATATTTTCCTGCATCGCCCTCAATTGATGACGGCCCTTGCGCCACATGTTCGTGTAGGGAAAAACAAAAATGACAGAATGGTATCCTATTACTATTATAAAATTAGGGGAATACGTATATGACATTCCAGTGTGTTAGCGCAGGTCTATTTTAATAAAAATCTCCTAAAGAGGACATGTATGCACCATGTATCTCGTGACACATCAGTTGGTTCCACAATTTTTTGATCATTCAAACTGTATCAAAACAATTAATTTTAAGTTTCGTCAGCCTCAGTCCATGCGCATAGTTATTGTGCAAAAATAGGTTCTTTTTCTATTTGACCACATCATCATCTGTAGTAAAACAATAATAAAAATCTCGTTAGTAATTCATGTCAGTATAGCATCGCCAATCACAACACCCTAATGGTTTAAATATAATGATTGAGTGATGACCATCATTAGCAGTAATTATATATTTGTTACCGCTTGACAAATCAACAAGAACATGCTAACTATTTTGGGAGATGATTTTTAACTTAATGGACTTCATCTCATCAACCACTTGCCTTCATGTGTTCTCTGCTCAGCTTGTCCCTTTGAATTGTGGCAGTCTTTCTACCCATTACTCTCTTTCAAGATTAACCTTATTCCTAGTGTGTAGGGATGTGTCGGCTAAGTAGCAAACCATCACAATATTTGATGTTTGTGTCTATATGATATTCATCCAAATAAAAAGTTGTTAATATAATCATCCTCCTACTTGCATATTATGTATAAATAAGGTACATTAGGTGAACTACATCCCTTATTTTCATCTTCAAACTCCCTTATGTCCTTTCTACCACATCATCGACGTCTAATTCTAGGAATTTCTTGTTTCTGTGTCTTGTCCTTTGGTTCACAAGGCTGTCTCCCCTCTAAAGAGCTCTCGCTGTCCTCACTTGTACCAGTATCTTTCCTCTCTTAATTTTTTTTTGGAAACCAATATTTTGCATCACCACCCATCACCTCTTGTTGTCCCTAATTATTCAGTTCCTTTGACCTCATCATGATGTGAATTACGTGATCATGAACCATGTATGATGTCAACATCTCTGGAGTTGCACCATGCCATTTTGACCTTGAGATTCCTATTTATCTTTGAAAAAAACTTTACAACTGTTTACCCACTGTCCCATGCTAATACACACCATGAAACCCCTAATCCACTTAAGCACCAACCACCCATCAATGGGTGCAGAAATGCCACATGAATACATTCCTATTGGTCTTGTATAAAATCCAAATCTCATTCTTTTAAATTCAAAAAAAATCACAAATGACCAAAATTGTCAAGAAACTTATATGTATTAATGACTAATAATCCAACAAATGTATTATCAGATACTCCCTTTTTTTACTATTTGGTGGACAAGATAACCACGAAAGTTTTTCTTATGGGAATTACTAAGGATGATCATTAAAATTGTGGGCCATAGGTATCTTACCAAAATATGTTGGTTCAAGAATGGAATCAACATATTTTGCAGCATGAAATCAATTACGTCTTGCCTACCCATCATCAATAAATGCATAATATATGTGATTTCTTGTCTTTCCAGATCCATTAACACTCATTTTATAAATCATTATGTGCCATACGTGAATACCAAAATGGTACACTTAATTTTTGGAGCTGGCACCCATATCACCACATGTTGTTATTATTGCTTATTAGGAAAATGCAGCTTATTTACTTTAGTATTAAAATGTGACGTTTTTAAGACCCCATCAAATCATTTTAGGCTTAATTTAATCTGTAACTTCATATTTTTACTACATAACCTCTAAAATAAAGGGAAAACTGAACATAAACATATAAACATTATTAAGACAGGTCCATCATTATTACATCGTGCACGTATGTTTATAAAATATCGGGATGAGGAATTAAGTGCTGTCACCCATCTCATTAAAATCACAGTTACCCATACATTTATAAACACGTTCTCTAATCAAAAAAATATAACATGCCATATTCATACTCATCCTAAAATATTAGGATGTTTATGTTTGCCTAAAACACAACCATATCCAGCACATTAAGTCACTTATATATCAGACATATGTATCTTTTTTGGGACATGTATCCATATTCCATGACTAAGAATCTATGAATCCAAACTGATGAATAGTTATTTGTGTTAATGCATTATTCAATGAGAAAACCTTTAGCAATGCACAATCAAAGTTTTCTATTTCGTACTACCATCATACCAGTCCAAGGGCTATTATTAGTGTGATTGAAATATAATTCAGTCTTTATTTTATATTATTTTAACTAACATGTGGAGAAACACATGATTTGAGAAAGAGAGATAATTCTGAGAACAAGAGAGAAATGAAGACAAAAATAGATAATGAGAGAAGAATAGGATTCATCGTAGACAGAGATAAATGGGAGCAAGATGAAAACACTAGAAAGAACTGGAGAAAAAGAAGAGACTATACAAGAAAGATGAGAGAAGGAAAGGATTGGGATAAGGATTAAATGGACTGGATTAGATAAATGAGGAAGGGATAAGCGAGGAGAGAGAGAGAGGGTATGGGAAAAAATAGGTGGGAGATTTAGAAGAGGAAAATAATGTAAAAAAAATAAGAAAACTAAGGAGATACGGATGAGAGGATATTGGAAACCCAAAAGGGATAATGTGGACTACTTCAGAAAAGGGAAAATCAGAAAAGAGAGACAGAAGAGTATTGATAAATCAAGAGGCAAATAATAGGACACAAAGACAGTCTTGGATTCAATTTTTTGTTGTTTCAACAGAAAATTTCAAAGTTAGGAAACTTAAGGGGATACAGTACGTGCTACACTGTTATATCCATTGAACGTAGGAGGCTGGAGGACCAATGAGGAAGCCTAAGTTGTTTGTGTTGACTATTGACCTTGTTGACTAGCTTCTTGTAAGGGCATTATAGTCTTTTCCATGGTTAGTATGTTAAGGAGGTATTATGGTTCATCCACTATAAAAGTAGATCATATTAGGGCTCCCACAATCTTATTTTTGGGGTACTTACCTGGCCCTCCAGGTCCCTGATCCTTAGAGGGATCCATAGGCTTGATTGAGCCATTCCATTGTCATCAAAAAAGGTCCAAGGAGCTAGGTGAATTTATTCCACTGGTATGGCACCTAAAGGTATGCTCAAATTTCCGTCAAGTGGTATCAAAGCCATTGTTACCTCTAGCAGTATTTTAAGGCTTCTCGGAAGTTATCAGTGGTGTTCAGGTGATCGCATATCCGATCAGGCATTTCCTTGAACATTAGTAGGGATGCCCCTAAATTACCACCCATTAAGGCTGATGCTCAAGCTTGGGCTGCTATAACGTGGCTCCTTAGATCAAGTGCCTAAGTCGGGTGACATTCGGGCCATTTCTCTGTGGGGCCGCTAAAGGAGCCCACTATAGCATTGTCCATTACGGGCCAATGCCTGAGCACAGCCCGCTAAGCACATGCCCCTTATGGGCATGTGCTTGGACAGCTAGTTGGGCTATCACATAGGGAGACCCTTAAGGGTGACTAGCGCTTGGGCACCCAATTAGAACATTGCTGAGCATGACCCAGTGAGCAAAAACATCTTAGGGGCTAGCAGTTGGGCTGTGCAAACGGGGATGCCACAAAGCATGGCACCTAAGGGAGCCCAGCTGAAAATTGACCCCTCACGGCTAGTTCTTAAGAGAGGGCCGAACATGCTACTCCTCAAAAGTGGCTCATGCCTCATAGTGGCCCAATTATTTTTATATTGAGAAATGTTAAATTATATATTTTCCAGTTTTAGAAATTCCATAATTTTATGTTGAGTTATCTATCTGAAAATGTATTTCTAGCTTGAGTACTATAATAAAATGTGTTTGATTTTGAAATAAAAAGCCAATTAATGTCAACATATAGTTAAGACAATTTGGGTGATCACCCGTGTGAAAGTATATAAGAGCAGCTATTTGCTAAATTACATAAAGCGGATTTATATCTAAATCAATGGCATCAACCCAGAATTTTAATAATTGAGATTAATAGGTACTCATCTATGTGAGACTATTTTCCCATATTAACATCGGTGTAATCTTCGGCATGTGAATTAAATATATAGTATTAAGCACCCTAGGTACTGTGACTCATAAGTTTTTTGTACATAACTCAATAGGTACATATTAAGTTTAAAAATGAGTTATTGCTTTCAGCCATCTATGTGGAGCTAAAAATTTCTCATGTTGCATATTAAATTTATTTTATGATTGGTTCATCATTTTATTAATGTACATTGGTATTAAAGTTCCCCGTGTTGAGTGGAACTAATTTCCCTCGATGGATGCATTGCTCCTCCAACTTGGGTACATGGATTTGGACTTGTGTTTTTTCTTGAACTTAAGCAAAGTGATTCCATTGAGGTGAGAAATGTCGAGTCACTGACACAATTTTCCCCTATCCTACAACATGTTCCAAGGGATATTTGGGGTCATGTTCCTATGGATTGTCTATATTCTACATATCTAGACACTATCGAACAACAATTTGTTGGGAATTCAAAAGCTAGGGCTGGACCGTTAATTTTGAGGTTCAACAACTCTCGCTGCACAACGATTGAAATATATAGCTGGCTAGCCGATCACATATTCCACATCTCGTCCAATGTCCATTCATATTATGTATGCATCATAATGCATGTGGGATGTGTATAATAAAGTCCATGAATAAATGGCCAAACTTAGTGAATTATGATGAGATCATAGTATAGAGAGCACTAGTTTTTAAGCATATGTTCTAAATATTCTAATTCGGAGGATACCCTATAAGGACATTGAATTGGATCGATTTAATTTTACTATCTGATTCACTCATATGACGAGTATGGTCAGTCTTTTAGCCGTTAGAGTGGAGACGCTAATGATAGATAATGGATGCTCTTTAGTAGAAATATTTCATTAATTAATATGTTTGAAATTGTTAGTGTTATTATACGAAACTGTCAATAAGGTTGATTGATGTTATATTTGTGTAAGTGGTCCGTCAAGTTTAGATACCAAAGACATCTTATCGATGAAATAGAGTACTTTACTCTGAATATGACATAAAAGTTCCTTATCATGGAATTTGAAATAGTCTTATGTCAGGTGCAGCTGGAAGTTCATACAGATGAATAAATTTCCACCCTCATTTTAAGTGGAGACAACCAAAGTAGGATGATACAATGAAGTGTTTGGCCAAATCAAAGGAATATTCAATAATAATGATTTGATGATTCTCCAATGCATTAATACTAGCTCGGATGGCCGATTAGGGTTTGGAAGTTTACCATACCCTAATTCATCCCAAGATTATCAAATGGATAAGGAACTATAAATGCATGGTAACCCATGACATGTAGGTTCCATGAATGAGTCGATACACACTCCTTTGTAACTTCTACAGCACGAGGCATAGCTTTGCACCCCACGTGCTAGAGACTTGACCTATCGATTAGATTAAATCGATACATCATCAATTAAAAAAAATATATGATAATATATTTAATTAATTTTGAATGCCAATAATGGTTATTGAGCCATGGGAGTCATTAACAAAACTCATACATGGGCCTAGAGTGTCATTCACAAATGTTATATTGGATGTAAGAAGATATACTTAAAGTTCGGGGTTTTTTTATGAAAATATCTACTTCGTGTAAATAGGGGAAGGCATTGAAAAAAATTCACCCAAGAAAGAATTTTTTAGCGCCCGTCCATTCTTCTCCCTTCTCCTGTTATCTCTTCTCAATCCTCTATAAAATTAGGACAATAGAATGATGCAGATGGATCGTGAATGCAGCTCATCAAGGTGAAGGAGGCGATTTAACATACCAGAGCTCACATGGACATGTCTAGAGGCTACACACTTGAGAATCTCAACATGTCTAAGAAATCATGGATGTGATCCTTACCTAGGCGATTGAATATATTATAGTGTAGATACCATTTGATTTTGTTCCATGTCATTCACTCCGGATATCAACTTTGTTTCATCCAGACCAAGGCCCTAAAGAAAAAAATTAAAGGTTTTTTCCTACCTATGTTTGTTTCCCTAAATAAATATCTCAATCTAGACATGTACAAGGGATATTATGAAACTACCCCAATAATTGGGGATCAATCTAACATCTGGATTGTGAGATATTATAATTTGAATTATGGTATTCTAGACTATTAATCATATTTTGTCTCTCTGATTTGATCCCTGATTTGGAGGGTATCATGATGTCCTAATAATGTATTGTGAACCTTCCAAATTGGGGATAGAATTGGATAGACAAAATATGATTAATAGTCCAGAAATACAAAAAATCAAATCATTATATCTCACAAATCATATATTAGGTTGATCCCCAATTTGGAGGGTAGTGTATCTAATACATTGTTAGGCTATCATGTATACATTATTAGGCTATCATGTATACATTATTAGGTTATCATGTATATATTATTAGGCTACTGATAATCACCAATACCATCCTAATTTCATCATAATTTAATTTATTTAACAAATTTATATTCATTTAAATATTAATAATAAATATTATTTAATCTTAAAATAATTTACTATATCTTGAAAATGAAACAAATATTTCCTTAATAACTCGTATTTTTTATATCTATTAAATTAAATTTAGCAGTAATTTTTTTTCAAAGTCAAATAATATATTTTGGATTTATTAAAATATTATTAGGGGCTCATTAGATTTTTTAGCAATATTATGTGATGCCAGACATCGTCAGGGACGTCATCCAATTGGTACCGAGACGATGCTCTGATACCAAGATGTTTCTGGATGTCGTATGGGACGTCGTCCGATGGGGTATCGAGACAATGCTCTGATACCAAGATGATGCTGAATGTTGTGAGGGACGCCATCCGATCGGGTAATTTCCTAAGGGAAATGTAACTACATGATGATGTGTCCTAGGCGAACGTATGTGCAGGCCCCGATTTGTGGGGGTTTGTCGAGCTCCGAGCTCCAAGGCAGGCAACCGGTGACGGTGACGGTGACCTTCTGACCCTCATCAAAGTGATGACGGTGACTGGTGTCGAACAGAAGAAATCTGTCGGCGCTCGCATGTAATGGACGGGCTCGACCCGTACCTAGGAATTCGCTCGTATAGTAACTTCAGAATATAAACTATCATATAATTCTAACCTGAGCACGGTGGAGCATAGTCGACAATATACCAAAGATGGTAATATAACTGATGAGCAGAGGGGAACGATGTACCTCATCGGTGGTGTCACTCGTCGTTGATGTCTTCCTCGGCGCCGACCGGTACAGGCAGGTGCGGTGGAGGGGATCGAGAGTGAGCAAGGCGTGGCCCCACAAGCGGTGATGGCATGGAGTTGAAGCGTGGCATAGGGGAGGGTAGATGAGGACGAGGAGAGAGGTTGCAGCAGCTAAGTGGCACGGGCAAATGCCTGACCTCCATGGGTGTGCCTATATCATGGCTCAGTGTGACCGGAGCATGTGTTCAGCAGAGCAGCGGAGCTCGCACGGCACGATGTTGGACGTCTGCGCACATGCAAGGCATGGAAGGGGGAGGCGGTGTGCATCGACCATACCCAGAAAAGCCTCTCCTTCACCTTCCTTCCCTTCCTCTTCCATCCTCTCTTCCTCCCTTTCTTCTTCTCCCTTGTGAGACCGAGATTTTGAACAACACAACTCAAAATCGATAATTCCTTGTCTGAGAGATTAGGGATTTGATAACATGCATTTTTCATACCATATATGATCACATTTACATGTTTATTTGCATTAAATCACTCATATTTGCATGTTATCAAGCTTGAAATGATTATATCTATTTTTAGAATGATTTTCTGAATTTTTTACATTTTTTGGGACTTTTATAACTATAGATTCTATAAGAATATAATATTTGCAACAAAATATGACTTTTCTGGAATATTTTTAAATTACATTTGGAAATATATAATTTTTTGAGTCAAAATATATATTTATACGTATGTTTGGCGTTTTATTTTATTTAATATGAAATTTTAAGTATTTTGGCTTTTTATGGCATAGGGTGATGTGGCGCGCTGACGCGCCACCACGTCAATGTTGAGAAAGAGGTTTTTTCTTTGTTTTTTGTCCTTTTGTTATGTACACGTGGCAGGGAATACAAAAGGCCACGGAATACGAAAAAGCCACAGAATACAAAAAGTCAGGGAATACAAAAAGCCATGGAATACGAAAAGTCACAGAATACCAAGTGATTTGACTTCTTAACAGGCACGAAACCAATGACATTGATGAGGAGAGAGAAGAAAATAAAGGCTCGGTTTGCTTCAACTTCAAACGGCCATAACTTTGATCTACCATTCTGATTGAGCTGAAATTTTCAGTGTTGCTTCATCTCCCCCTCCTCTTTCTATCCATACCCTCTAGTCTATAAATAGAGGCCTGGATCATTGTAAAAATCATCTTGAAGTTGCTTCCTACTTTTGAGGGCTGATTGAAAGATAGTGAGTTTTGAGATCCATCAAGAGTTTTCTTGGTGTCCAGGGTGTGTGGGGAGAAGCATTGGAGAAGAGAGAGAGCTTACCTGCACTTGTAAATCAATGTGATCCTGGCGGAACATAAGAATCTAAGGTAAGTATCTTCGCTTTACGTTGTCTCTTTCCCGACGCCATAGTTAACATAATTAGTGTTTATCATCGTTCTTGCACTCTCATTTTACTCCTCTCTCGTATCTCTATCCTCGTCACCACACCACTTCACATACAATCACTATCTTCGTTCATACCATCTTTCATCGTCATATCCATCACAATCACTTACTCCTTTCTTTAAGTTAAATTAGCTTATAATTACGTATGTTTTATCGATTTCACTTGCTCACTTCCTCAAATCTTGCTTCCGTCGATCCTCTTGTCAATCATCACTAGTATAAGAAAGTAATTTCTTAATCATCGTTTCCTTGGAGACGATCCGTACTCACCACTAACTACGTATTTTTAAGTACGATTAAATATATTTTTATTGAATAATCTCAATCACCAACGACGAATTTTAACCCTAAGATTGAGGTTATCAGGCTCCATTGTGCCCCCTTATATGGGGGCACGCTGACCCTTATTAAGAGCAGAGGATACCTCTGGGGGGGTGGGGGGGTTGTGTGGTTCTCTTACATAGGACCCCTTTTGACACAAAACAAAACAAAGGTTGGACATGTATTCGACGACATGAAATGACACAACATGCGACAATACGAGCACGAACACGATACGACACGACGAACACGGACAAGACAAAAACAAACACACGAACACAGTAAAATGACGAATAGAACGAGCAAAGGCCAACAAAAATCAAAACATTCGAATGTGCACATGTGCTTTCACCCGGGGTATTTGAATGGGTGTATCTTCACCTTCGCCTTGGTGCGCCAGTCGGGCTGGACACAAGCCGGCGAGGCTGATGATGATGGCGACTCTGAAGAGGTCTCTGATTGATTGGACTGGCACGCTCCATCATTATGTTTTTCTTATTTTTATCTTTAATGGAATTTTTAAAAGCTAAATTTAAAATTAAAAAACTTTTATAAGTCTGAATATATTTTTCTTCAGTTATTTAAATATTTATAAGCTTAAATATGATTTTTTTCTTTATAATAACCACTTAGTCAAGTATCATGATCTGATTCATTCCTATTACGTCCAATACATGACATTGCTCAATCATTGGTAGTGGCTATTTATAATGATATGTTCTTGTTTTCCTTTTTATTATTACTTTATAAATTAGGAAGCACACAGAGAACAGAAAAATACCTGAAATTTTTTAAAGTAAATGTTGATTGACACTTATCACATGTGGCACCATGTGATTTAGCAAAGGGAAAAGGTGCATTTATTATGTTGAGATGCCATTTTTCAGCTACAGGTGGAAGAATCAAATTTGACACATTTTTTAAGGGATGTAAATTGTCTTTATTTGACAGATGATAGTCACATGAGATCAAACATGTTTCACTACATTAATCAAGAATATTTACAAATTTGGATTATGATAACATGCATTTTAGTAGCTTAATATGACCATATTTACGTCTTTATTTGCATGAAATTAAATATATATGCATGTTATCAAGATTAAAATGATTAAATTTATTTTTATAATGATATCTGAGTTTTCGGCATCTTATGTATCTTTTGAGATTTTTCTGAAAGCAAATTCTGAAAGAATATATATTTCAAAGTCAGAATAGATTTTTTCTGGAATTTTAAGATATGATTTTCTCAAGTCAAAACATATATATTTATTTTGCATTTTTGGGCCCTTATTTTATTTAATATGAATTATAGAACATTTGGAATATTTTATTTTGTGACGCCACGTGTCACCATTCGTCTCGTTGAACGACGATAAATCAGAGTAGCAATAATGATTGGCGACAGCCAATCTTTTAGCTAAGTTATGGCTTTGTGATTAAGGATGCCATAATTGCATTTAATGCTAACAAAATCACTTTTTTACTCTTTCCTGGTGCTGGTGACGTGGACCGATCAGAAAACAGATCCTCTTTTTTTGCAATACTGAGTTCATGGACTGAGGCAAAAATGATTAAAATTTTTCTTTTTCTCTTCTCTCTCTCTTTGGAATGGTCAAACATTCCAACGCCACTGAGTTGTCATATGACATGTGGAGCCACGTGTGAACATGGCATACACGTGTCCATGTGGTGCCTATTTGGATATTTTTCAATAGACTAAAAAGGGTAAATCACTGACATGGCACATGCTGGCGTGCTGCCATGTTAGCTGCAAACTAGATAATAAAGGATATATTTAAATAATATGACATTATTCTCCTTTTTTGTCTTTTTCTCCACGGCACACAAGAGTTGTCAATCATGGAGGAAGAGGAGGAATCTCAGTCAATCAAATTCTTGGACACATCAAAACGCTAATGGAATGACATGACAGCACTGAATTAAATTAAATTTAAATTAATTAACAAAAGGAGAGAGAAATATTTCAATTAAATTAACAACTAGGAATCATCCAACTTCCAAGCTTGATATCCAACAATCCAGAACTCAGACTGAGCTGAAATTTTAAGGGCAGCTATGTCTTCCATCCTCTCTATCCATTTATATAGTCGGATCGATAAATTGAACCCCTGATATTTGTAAAAAAAACAATCTCAACCTCACTTCCTCTTAGAGAGGCAGATTTAAAGAAAGTGAAGTTTTGAAGGTTCATCAAGTGTTCCTTGGTGTCTCTAGTGCTTGGAGAAGTCCAACAGAGAAGTGGGGAGGTTGATCTGTAGCATAAAGATGCTTTGATCCCCACAGAATATAGGGATCTAAGGTTAGCATCTTGCCTTACATTGAGTATTCTTTAACACACTTACGTAGGTCACTATTCTTCATCATCCATCATCTTCATCCACCACTATTACTCGCCTACATTCATCCTCACCCATCATCTTCCCTATACATTGTTATCTAACTTTCAGTTCACGTCACCTACCTATCTTTCCCATTTAAGCCAACATAACTACTTTTCTCCACTCATCATCCTATCTCAATATCACTACCTCATTCACCATGTCCACCACCTACTGCGTCGCTATCATGATCATGTATCATTTCTCCATTCCCTTCTATTTTAAACCCTAAATTGATAAAATCCTAATTAGCCATTTCTCATCCTACCGTTCAATCTTGTTTTATGCCATCCATTCACTAGCTCATCCCTTACACCTAACTTTTCTCACCTTCATGACTTCACCCACTTAGGAGCACTCCTTCCCTACCATCCGTTCCATGTGAAGATTACCCTTACGCGTCACTAGCTAATTAAATCATTTATGAGTATAGGTTTATAGATTTTAGTGCTTGAACTAAAATTATCAACGATCTAATTTTTATCCCAATTTGGAGTTTATCAGATTATAGTGTGGAACCTTTGCAAAACAGAAGAACTCTACTCCATGCTAATGATCTGTGATGGGGAGTGATTGCCTAGATTTATCCAACTTCAAAATGCGATGACTAACATTCCAGATGGATTTTTTAGTTAGAACTTTTAGAGTTAGTTCCATTTTTACCTCCTCTATGAATTGGCGTTTAGAAAGGAGCCTCTAAGGTATTTTTCTCAGGGGAAGCATCCAAGGTTATGTCTACTTTGTCAAACTCTATATGGACTCAAAAAGAGTATCTTCCACTGGTTTATGATATTGTTAGAAGTAACTCAATTTTAGAGTTGTTGAAACACAAATTAGATTAGTTAAGAAATTTTTTAAAACTTGATTCTATGTAATGAGTGTCGTAACTCGAGAATGAGACCACAAGTTCTCATGTTCTCAAAATCAGTACATTCTAAGATATAAATAATGACAAGGAGATGATAAGGGATATCTTTAGGGTAGTAGATAGATAGATGGTGATAAGATGGTAACATAGATTTACTAGATGAAAGGAGATGTGTAAATGATACTGCAGATAAATGAAAATGAGTGGATAGTGAAAATGCGATGAATAGATAAGTAGATTGGATATATACTCATATTGTATTTAAAGGAGAACAAATGTGTAGATGGAACAAGTGCCTTGGATACTGATAAGATACTGGGATCAAGCGCATTTCCCTTCATTATGACCCCTTTTGTCTCTTGATGGGCTCCAACCTTTACAGAACTCAGTACATCTAGACACAATGGATCATGAAATCCATTATTCCATTTGCCCAAGATTTAGGAATGATTCTGACACATTTTTAACAGTCTTCACATAGCTAATTGCTAAATGGGATGGTATAGATGGGTAGATGTGAGAGAGAAAATGATAACAAAATAATTAATTGTTTAATATCATGAGTTCATATGCTTTTTTGCACTAAAATGATTATATAGGTGTGTTATCAAGCTTAAACAGATTGTCTAATTTGTAGAATGATACTCTAGTTTTTTTTCTTTTTGGGTATTTTCATGGATTTTTGGGTATGTTTATGACATCAAGTTCATGTAGAAATAAATTTCTAAGTTGAAGTCTATTTTTTAAAAACTGTAGACATCAAATTTGAGGTAATATTTTTTTAATTCAATGTATATATTTCTAATATTTTCATCAATTAATATATATACGTATTTTCATGTAGAACACAAAATCAAAGGGCAGCAAATGTGGCAATCGAAGAGTTTTGGGCTGAATTTGGAGCATGGATTCATCTTTCGTGTCTCTTTCCATAATATAGATCTTTAAATAGACTCATTAGTTCATCTAAAATTCATCATGGTATTTATCCTACTTTATTAGGCCAAGTGAAAGAAAGTTGTTTCAAGATCCATCAAGTTTTCTTGGTGTTCATCGCCATTTGAAAGCTAACTGCCTTCATCCTGGAGGAAAATAAGGATTTATAGTAACCCTTGTTGCACTTACTTCATCCTCGTATTTTGAACATCACTCATTCATTGACATCGATTCATCCACTTCCAGCCATTCACATCCATGCATATATGGCATCCTCCCATTTACTTGTGATTCAACTACAACCATGCTTAATTGTATACATTTATTATCACATTTAGATTTATCCTTATTTATCATCCTTATCCATTATCTATTTTATTAAATCCTTAATGTGTTCCCAGTGGAGACGTCTATTGCTCATCAATAACTAGTTAAATTCTTTTATGAGCCAAGATCAGTCAGTTATTACTGATTAAACTCAACTATACACAACATTATTATCCTAAAATTGAGTTTATCAAAAAGCGGCCCTCTAACAAAAGGGTTAAAATGCCTAGATTTTCAGATATTATGTGTACAAGTGGGACGATTTTGGAGCCATTGGTGTTCTCCTCAATCTGGGTCTGTGCCAATTTTTAGGAGCAGATATTCCGGTGATGAATATTCCAGTGTGGAATTTCGCATCTAGTATTAATGCATTAAATAGTTTGTCATGTACCTGCACACAAATAAGACAGGATAAATATCAGCTCACAAAAGAGTGACTTATGGCACATTTTTGGTTGGGATGTAAGAATTTCTCGCACATGTCAATTTGGCTTCGAACATTAATTGGAATTTTTATTTTTTACTTATTAAATTAATCCACCAGTCCTGCACAATAAAAGAAACATTGTATTCACATCAAATGTGGTGTCCTTATTTCATTTTAACTCTTATGTGATATATCAAAATAGCATGCCCTGCCATTAATTTCTACACCATATTTCCTAAACCCTACTAGTAAATTTTACAATTTACTATTAAGTATTGACCTAATTTAGTATGATGTATCAATGATACTTTTGGTTTCATGAGAACCCATTTCCAATCCCACCCTTTTCCCCTCACATTTGGGTTCTTTAGGTATGTAGTTTAGACCTCCTAACTATTAGAATCAGTGTTCCAAAAAATTCTTAAAAAATTATAGCAAGAATATGAAATAATTTGGTGTTTTCCTAATCTCTTTAAACTAGTATAGATGGTCCATTTCTCATTTCCCACTGAGGACAAAGGTTCAACCCTCGTACAATAAATACAGCTCCTGGAGAATTCTCTACACTCTGGAGCAAATGTCTAGAGAGAAAAGAAAAAAAACTTACAATTACCACCAACCCACCTCCCCCACCAGCCTTACCCTTCTTCTAGGTTGCCCAGCTATCCAGCAAAAACACATTCCATGAAATTTTTCAGCAGAAGGGACCTAACAAGGAAAATATATGTATACATAAATAAAGAAATTACACACGGATAAAAATAAAAATAAAAACACTTACCATAATCGAGTCTTCTACCTCCAGGCTCACGAAAAAAAGAAGAATTATTAATAAGGCTTCCCTTCTCAGCCTGCAGCTTGACTGCTGCCTTCAGCTTGTACTGGAGTTGAAGATTCTGAGACAGCGCCCTCCTGCATCAGCTCAGGCTCTGGGAAAATCTCACCCTCCAGAGATGGCGAAATGGAGTTTACTAATTGCCAGGTCTGCTCCCAGAGGCTATCCCCACCTGTGGGACCCACTCTCCTGACCAAAACCTCTTTGGCTTTCATCACCAGGAGTGTGTTCTTCAGCAGCTCAGGGATCAGCTCTCGGAGTTTCTCACTCTTCTTTCCCCTCCACTTGGCCTTCATCAATCTCTCCATCCGGCTCAGCACGCCAAGCCAGACATTGCCGAAGTCGCTAAGCTGAGAGAGCTCTCCCAGCTGCTGCAAGAATACCTTGGAGAGCAGCTTCACTGCAAGGACCAGAGTGCCCTCCATGTTCCTGTAGTCCTTGGGGAGCTGGTTCTGTGCCGTCTCCAAGAGGTCATCCAGCAAGATGAACAAGACCTGGTCGAAGAGCTGCGCCCACGAGGCAGGAATGAGGGGGATGCCCTCTAAGCCCGCCAGACACCTCTGGAGAACGGTCAGTCCCTGGTTCCTGACCTCCTCCCTGGGGTCAACGCTGACTCTTCTCAGCCCCTGGATGAGCCTCATCCACATGTCTCGGATCCCATCAGAAATCGACTCCGCAGCGTCTCCGGCTCGCTTCGCTTCTTCAGCCCACCGGCCCAGCGCTCCAACAGATTCTGCCATTAGGTCGAGGGCTTTGAGGGAGCGATCAGTCAGCCCAACCCGGGACTCGACAAATTGTCTTGCTGCATCAAGGAAGAGGGCATAATTGACTGGGGAAAGATGGGCCCCTCCATCAGACATGACGAAGACCAGGGCCTCAAAGCCAACTTCTGAGGCCTCAGGATGACGGGCTGTGATGGAGAGTAGGGACGTGATTGTACGCCAACCCATTTGAGACTTGATGTGGGGGGCGTTTGCCTTCACCAGGCGGGTTACCTCCTTGGTGATGTTCTCACAGTAGGAATCAGCTACTCGGGCGTCAAGTTTGAGAATCAGCTGCAAAGACCGGAGGAGTTCGTCGGCGAGGTTTTCCTTGTATGGTAGTAGCCTCTGGCAGATTCGGAGAAGATCCAAGACCGCTTTCTCCACCAGGTTGCAGGGAACCATGGTGGACTGTACAATGGCAGCAATATGATCGTAGACGATCTGCCACAGCAGAGTGATTCTATCTCTGTTGTTCAGGGTGACAGCTATCAGCAATTCCAAGCAGAACACAGCAGTGTCTTCATCCTCAAGGGAGCTGGACCCTTTCTGCAACCGGCCTGCAACCCAGGTGAGGGCCTTGGCAAGCTGCAAGAGAGACTCCGCCTGGAGGAACTTGCTTTCTGTGAAGATGGTGTCTATGCGGCACTTCTGGATTGTCTGGAGGGCTCTTTGATGCGCAGCGAGCTGCTGCTCGGTTGGCTGGGATCTGGTGTCTTCTGGGTCTAGAGAGAGAAGCTGGCTGAATCGGCCCATCAGGCCTGAGGTTCGTCGAGGAGTGGCCATCGTCGACAGCTGAGATGAGAACTGAGAGGTGGGAGGCAGCTTCCCCTGGGTAGGCTCTGGGACATAGTCCGAATCATCAGCAACACCATCAGTAGCGACAGGGCCAGGCAGAAGCCCCAGCTTATGCAGCCTTAGGATGCAGTCTAGTATGTTTCTCCACCCAGTGTGGATGTAATCTCCATATCTGTTGGCAATGATGAAGACTGTTTCTGTAGCTAGCCTGGCCTTGGAATCTTCCCCAAAGGCAATCACTGGCTCATCTACCAAGGAGGAGGCACTCAGTAGGGTAGTGAATTTGCATAGAGAGACCACAAGATCATCAAGTACATCATCGAGGCGATGACAAGCAGAAATCTTTGCCACGGCCATGAAGCCATCAATGCAGGATTGAAAGATATGCTCTTGCTCTGCATGATCAAATACCACAGAAATTGCAGCAATGGTGGGCCCTGACATGATTGCAAACATGTCACGATCAACCAGAGGTTTAGAATCATAGACAATGTATGGAGAAGTGGTTTTAGACTTTCTAATCAGATCGATCCATCGACTTGGTGTCATTTCAGGGATCACGGCACTGGAATCAGGGGTAGTCTTTATTTCATCTCTGCAAATAGATTGATACAACTCCGAGAGATATTCTCTAGGGAGGTCCTTGCCATCGTTAATGAGGCGGTTGTTCCGAATGAAATCTTCTTCTGTCATCTTTTTCTTGACTTGGACGTTGTGTTGGTCGGTGTTGAGCATGATGAGAGAGTAAGACAAGAGCAAGGCTGCATCCTTGTTCGCCAGAATGTGGGGAGAATGCTCATAGTATTTCTCAGAGAAGGCCTCAAGAACCCTCTGAATCTTCTGGGATTCCCCTGGGAGCCTGAAGGTCTCGAGGAAAAGCCGTAAAGCCGTATCAAGATTCATATCATGAAAGTCAAAGGTACCAGCAAATTCATGGAGGACCTGGATACAAAATTCATCATGGTTACCCAAGAAGTCCCCAACAAGATTCTTATCAAGCCCAGACGTGTACCGGAAGAAGCACGCCACGCTTTGCGGGTCAAGCTTTTCTGGCAAGAGATGGGTTCCCTGCAAAAACTCCAGTCCCTTCTTTGGATCACGGTTAAAGTGATCTGCACTGATCATCAACCTCCTCTTTATGTACTTCTGCTCACGGACAAAACCAACCCAGCAATTCGGATCAGAGTAGTTCTCACACTTTCCTGTCCAGAATGATCTGTACTCCGAAAACTCCACCGGAGGGTGTTCAGGCACTGGAGACGAGTCAATTATCCGATTAGCCATACCCTGAACCACTGCAATTAATCCATCCAATGCCAGAATATGCATCGACGATAAAGGACAGTTCACTGGAAATGCACTCTTTGAAAGAAGATTAGCAAGCTCTTCAAACACGTTGTTGCATGTTATATCACAGTCCAAGTTGGCATACATTTCAGGCATGAATGTGTCCTGGCGACAGAAGTCAACAAGAGCCTCCAAGGCAACCTCCTGCTGCTGAAACAATGCCCCATACTTGCTCTTCGCCAGTCTAAGTATTACGCATGAAAAGAAGGCTTCAAACTGGAGCTTCAGCTCAGTGCGTAGATGATGATACAGATTTAGCACAATGCTACAGACCATTGAAACTATTAAAGGGCTCATTGACACTCCAAACTGCATTAGATTGCTGAAAAGCTCGACCTGCACAAGGGATAATAACTTTGGGTGTTTCTTAATTGATGATCCACCCACTTCAATGGCAGAATTGATCAACCTCAGAGCAAAGAGAGGGACGTCCTCATCAAACGCTATAGGGTTTGCATTGGAACCCGCACTGATCTGCTCTGTGATGTTAAGAAGCGAACACAGGAAGTGAAATATTTCAACCATGCATGGGACTCCGTAGGGTTCTGACATCAGCTGCACGCCTTTAGTTTGTTCAGCAACAGAACTTTTATCCGCTATGCTTGCCACAGGAGAATCAAAGAGTGAATCTCCATTTTCTGTTGCTTGTTTAACAGGAAAAGGACCTATATTATCAATCAGAACGACCTGCAGAAAGAAGATCGTTATTATATCTCAAGGACTTTATAAAATTAAACGAGAGAGATTGAGGGCTCACTTCTTGAGAAAGATGAAGATCCTCGATATTAGTTACTGACGACGACTCGACATATGGTAAGCGGGAAAAGATGCACTTCACAAGCTCATGCATCGTGTGGTGAGAAAATCTCTGAAGCAACTCGCCCTTGGTCCCTGCTTGGTGGACTACCCGGAAACAAGTATTCACAATAGTGCACACATGTTGATTATTCAACAGCACAGATGCCTTGCACTTCATGCATGCTAGAAGCACTTGAAGAATCTTCATTAACACAACCTCTTCAGAAGCGGGATCTGTCACCTCAAACCGACAGCTGGTTACTGCATCCACTATCAAATACATGGCTTTATCGACATTCATGGTGTTTAAATCCAAAATTTCGAGGGTCAAGATCTTGTAGACCGAAGATAAGGCAACCCCAGTTATGGGTGCACCCGTTTCATCTGACTGGATCACATCTAAGAATGGCTTGAGGTAAACAGTGGGGTCCACGGCACGCCACTTGCGTTCTAAAGAGAAGATTTGTCTTCGCAGGGTCTTCAAGGACTGAATAAGAGAGTGTTCTAGATGTTCTTCGCTGCCAACATAACGACCGCCCCAGCGTACGTTTCTTCTCATAACAGCCAAAACAGCACCGATTTCAGAATTAATTGTGCATGCTAATGCAACCTTACTGGAAGTTGCTACACCGTTATCAAGTTGTTCCTCTTCAATATCCTTGATTCCTGACAGCAGTCTTACACCTCCCATTTTTGGCACTATGGGCGATCACTTAGGAAGTCTTATGACCACTGCATATGAGAGAAACAAAAATTCTGAAGTCATTAGATGATTCTATTAACTAAATGTAATCAAGAGAGATATTGAGGAGAAAACACAATTGAAATTAAGTAACGTATTGAGCAAATGAAGATGTAAAATGATAACACCAAGATAGGAAAATAATTATGATGCCACCTTCTACTAGTCAAGACCCGAAACTTCGCTCTTCAAATGGCTCACGCTGCAGTTGATATTCCTGAAAAAATGTGCAAGGGATGATGAGATGGGGGTAAAAAAGCTCATGTTTCTGAGAAATAATGTGACGAGATGAAAACTTACCGATACTGCACATTCCAAACTCTGCATAAAAATAAAAAAGCTGACTGGCATTAAATTTAATATAAAATGATAAAAAGTAAACTTGCCAAGAGAACGGCCATTCTCAAAAAAGTATATTTAAGTCTTTCCTCAACTCATAAAATCCTGCACTACTATTTGTCAATTGGAACGCTACAACTACTTTTCCGCATCATGTTTCCAAATCTACTCTTTTTTTTGCGAAATCAGCATGAACCCCTTAGTTATCGATAATATTTTATTGCAACATCAGAGATTAAGTCAATATATTACTTCTCTAGCAGAAGAAAACTCAAAGAGGTTCCGTAACCAGTAGAAACCGTCCAAAAGTTATGACCAATACCTCTAAAACATAAAAAGGAATCGCAGAAATTCTGGAAAGCAATATTTAGAATCCATTTTTCATTTTTTTGTGAAAACAATATTTTTTGATATCCATCTTTCGCGCAAATGAAACATGCATTTTCAAAAGCTTTCCTCATAGTTGAATTCCAAAATATGTGGAATATTTAAAGTTTTAAAATTTTGAAGCCGTGTCGTACGCTCAACTTTTATAATAATGAATTGTGTTCAAGATTCATCTTTATTTTCTTCTTCGTTGAAAAGTGCAGGATCTTCAGAAGCATAAAAAAGAAATTCACGATTCAAAATTACCCTCCACCTATGGCAGGGTAATCCACCCGTTAAATACGAAAAGTATTCAGATCAATATTAAACATAACAAATTGACGAACACCAGACCGAGCGCTAGAACACTCCCAATTCGACCAATCACACAGCGAATCAACAAACACAATGATTTGCCCAGAAAAAAAGAGATAAGATTAAGAACTTACGTGGGTAAGCTCGCATAGCCTAGATCAGTAATCATCCATCGACATCATCTCAAACTCGCAACACAACACCACAACATCATTTCAAGCGCAGATCTTCCGAACACTCCCCACACGACAAAGGGCAGCACTCTATTCCCTTCCAAAACTCCAAAATCTCTGCAGATTCACCCATCAAACAGCGAATCAACAAACAAAACGACTTACCCAGAAACGCGAAGACACAGGATTAAGAAATTACGAGTGACGCTTGCAAAACCCAGATCAGAAATCCTCCAAAAATATCAATTCAAACTTGCCCAGCCCCAATCAGCAATCTTCAGATCTTCCAAACACTCCCAAGGGGTGAAAAAACACGGGAGATTCGCCGGAGAAGCCCTCCCGCGCTTCCCAAATCGGCGAACTCGCTTCAAAGAGTAGATTTCTAATGCGATCTACCTCTCGTGCAACTCATCTCTCGACTCTGCAGATCGCAGCTCTCCTCTTCTACTGTTCCCACTTCTTATGGATCTCTCCTGCGCTTCTTCCACGACGACCGAGTCGGACGATCCCAACCCGACTCGGTATGACCGATTCTGTAGGGGCCTAAATACCCTTTAATTAACTCTACTCCCTTCCACCACTGGTGAAAAGACACAAATGCCCTTCATCCCCAACAGTGAAATATAAAAGTATAAAAGAAGTGAGACTTATTAAAAATGTGAAATTACAATGTACAGTATAAAATGTGTTGAAATTAATATAGAACAGCCGGGTTCGACTCCCACTCCCTGCATCATTTGGTGTTTTCCCTCCCCTAAGCCAGGGGACTCTTCTCCGATTAAAGTATAAAGAAGTGAAACTTTATAAAAATGTGAAATTACAATGTAAAGCATAAAATGTGTTGAAATTAATATAGAACAGCCGGGTTCGACTCCCACTCCCTGCATCATTTGGTGTTTTCCCTCCCCTAAGCCAGGGGACTCTTCTCCGATTAAAGTATAAAGAAGTGAAACTTTATAAAAATGTGAAATTACAATGTAAAGCATAAAATGTGTTGAAATTAATATAGAACAGCCGGGTTCGACTCCCACTCCCTGCATCATTTGGTGTTTTTCCCTCCCCTAAGCGAGGGGACTCTTCTCGGATAGGAAGTTTCATAAATAAAAATTTAATTTTAGGAAAGAAATTTAATTAGAGAAAATCTTAACAGGCTCCCCTTATCCCAATGCATTCCATCATCACTCTTCAATGAATCAAGCAGTCAAAGGTTAGTCATCCAACCATATTATCCATAGAATTTTACTGACAAGGTGTAGTCAATAGTAGTTGGCTTTTTTGTAGATATGTACTTAAAAACCAATGCTTTTCATGAAAAGTGTAGGCTAGACCAATCATTTCTCATCATGGAATGAAATGCACTAGATGGGTTGTCTAATCCTTAATATCAGTAGTCTTTTCATTACTGGTATACCTTTGAATGTCATCTAGGAAAACAATGAAAATATGTTAGTAAAGTCTCAGTCAAACGTTATCATACTTACAAGTGGATTCTGTTACTTGATTTCAAGGAGAGCTTGAAAGTATGCAAGCATATCTTCATCATGTTTCATATGATCTAATGATTGAGAAATTTCATCAAAGGTCTAAAGGCTGGGATAGAATCATTTATTGATATTCAACGGGACAAGCGGTCAACAACATTATCGAGGAGGATGCCCATGTACTTTAACAATATCAATATTATGAAGGCCAGACTCTATGGATTAGAGAGTCTCATTGATGCTGTTATTGACATGAAGATTGATCGGATGTTGATGAGTCAATTTTGACTTTAACAACCATCACATGTTTAGAAGGTAGTGTCAATGCCAGCATCTATAGATTTAAAATTTTTCTTCCATCATCAACATCAACATTTATCATCAATGTCAGAGTCCACAATTATGATCATGAAAATGATGAGCTATTAAATTCATATCGATTAACACAAGTGATAGAAAGAGGAACTAGGATCAGATAATCTTATTGACTTCTACTTTTAAATCAAGAGTCATTGATTTGACTTGAGAAGACCTCGTTCTGGTGTTCTGGTGCTTTGGTTTAATAATGACAGTTTCTGGGATATTTAGGGGGCAGGAAGACATGAATAATCCTGAAGAAGGCTCAATGGTCACATAATAATGTTTGAAAAAAAATATTTAAGGGCGTCATCTGTGCGAGAGACTTTGGCATGGTGGAATAATAAGTGAAAATATATTAAAGAAATAGGAAAATGAGAGAACAAAACATATGTATTATCCTTCGTAAGATAGAGACATGATACATGAGTATTCATCAACAAATTCAATACAGTAGCAGCATCCCCAAATAGAAGTGTAATAACATGGTCCCTCTCCAAACGCCATAATGAAATAAATGGAAGAATTTAAGACTAGTAACAAATTTAAGACGCTTATAGCAAATATGTGGTGTTAACCAAGTTTAATGGACTCTAGGTCAAAAGGGGAAAGTAAAATCTAGGGGAGTTCTTTATGGAGTTTTGAGATACCAGGTGTCCAAGAAGTTAGTACCAAAGTCTGTAGGAATCTACCTTGCTGATCAATGAGAAAATGTCCATCGGTAGATGGCCAGAACAAGCTCATAGATGACATGGTCATTATTAAACCCCAAAGTAAGGGGCATTCTTATCCTCATATTTTGAAAGACATAATGGAAAAAACTTTAACGCATGGCTGGTAGCATTAATCAACAGAAGGTTGATAAGAAAACTAGGAGAAAAAAGAATCATCAAAAAGGGGTCAGGAGGAAGTTGGATTGGTTGTCTTTTCCCATGAAAAAGAGTTTAAAATTATTTCATGGTAATAGTATAAGGTTTATAGAGGCGTAATAAGCAAGATAAGAGTGAGGTACCTGGGCTATATGTGGAGGCATGTCAGTGAGTGCCTTAGAAAATTTTCCTCATTGAAATTTCATGTGGAGATCATACTCTTCCTGGCATATAATCACGGAAATAAATGATATTAAAAAGAGTGTTTGACGATGGTGGATGAAAAAACTGTGTATGTTAACATTTTTTACCAACAACTAATATGACCCCAAATTCGCCTTTGATCCTACTAGCAACCAAGGCAGAAGTAGTGGTGGGCTTGGCCTTCCCTATGGAAACAGTAAGATCTTATGAAAATATGTTACCACGAATAGGAAAATACAATATTAATAAAATTTTATCTTGAATGAGAGTTTTGAAATAGAAATCAAGTCTGGACAAGAATATGACTACAATTAGTTCTTCTTAATGACATCATTATGGTTCACGGTCAGGAGAAGATGGGTGATATAGCTTCAATTCGATGAGGAGATCTAAGAGACATACATATTTGTCTCTTGAACTTCAATTGTCTCAGAAATATTGGAAAGATTTCCATACCTTTGGGCCCACTCATCATAGCAGTGATGGATGGTCTACTAGTCTTCAACTATCATGAATATGGGTCCACAAGCTTTAGAGATGGGGTGGTGATGAAATAAGGAATTAGATTGATCTTAAAACGATACCAAAATTGAACAGCTCAACAGCATCATTTATGTTGTTATACTGTTGGGTAAAATTTTTACTCTTAATTTATTAAATGGTGTTATGTAAAACCATTGAAGTATGTATATTCAAGGTAGAAAGAGTCAAGTAAACTATAAGTGTTTCTAAAGCATTTCTTAGGTTTCCCATACTTGTAGGGTGGCAAGCTCCTCCTACTGCGTTGCAGCAATCATGATAACCATGGGTACTCTTGTGTCCTCCCAAAATAGTTCAAAAAAATGCATAGATCCACCAAGGCACACATGATGAGACCGCGATAAACATGTGTACACTATGGGTTTGATGAAATGCATAGCTCACTATTGTATGTGGACAAACCATACAAGGGGGAGAACACACTAATTACTTGTGGAAATACTCAAGCTATTTTCTCTTGGCTCCAACTATTCATATGTTGATGTTGTTGATGCAACATCTTTGACATATTGGCTAAAAGTGGCACCCAAAGACCAACAACACTCTTAAGGTATTCTCCATATGTTTGACTACATCAGATAACCTCAACATTGACTCTGGAAGTTTCTATGAGCATTCATCACAAGAAAACTATTGGTTTGATTGTGATTTTTACCATGTAAAAATTGTGGTTAGAAATACATTGAAAACTGCATGTTGACCAAGGATGGCACACCACAGAGCTCCAAATAATGGGCAGTGCTATGTGAACTACACAGTTATGCATCATAGTTGAACAACAGCGAACACATGCTAGTAGTAGAGCCTCCACGATGTCATCATCAAGTTACTAAACAGTTTCCCATCCAGCCCAAAATACTTACCCATTAAAAGTAATTTAAAATTGCTAATGAAATCATGTTTGTCTCAGAGAGCTTTAACACATAAATTTAGACACAACGACATACCAATAAGAAAATCAAAGAAATTCTAATGGAACTCAAATATATTATTCAACCATGATTAATGATAAAATGTAAGGTTCTACAAAACATCACTCATCTCGCATGAAAATGTTCATACTTGCACATTATCGTGATTTAAACTGAGAAAGATATCCTTTGGTGTGATTTTATGATTTTTCCAGATTTCTACGTATGTTTAAATATTTTCTAATTTTAGACTGATTAACATACTAATTCTACAAATATGATTTTTTCAGAATTACTATTGATGTTAATTAAATTTTCTGATTCTCGTATATTTTTTCTGAGCGATCTGATTAATCAATTTGCAGAGAATTTAAATTTCAAAGGAATTATATTTTAGATTTAGTAAATACATGTATTATCTTTTTTATGGGTTTAAATCTAGCCCACTTATCGCTGCCTATCATCCAATTGTCAGTCAATGATTGGTTGATAACAGCCTTGATTTATAATACAATATAATATAAATTTCATTATAAATTTTATTGATTTTGAATTATCTTATGTGCAGAGCTAAACTAAATTTAGTCACAAAGTAAAGATATTCAACTTATATCATATTCGTGATATTTTGCCTTATTTGAACCGAATTTGGTGCACTCATGCCTGTTAAATGACCATAGAACTATTGTTTTGTTATTTTTTATATCATGATTAACCTTTGACTTTTTCCCATATTTATCTAACTCATTAGAAAGGTATTTAAAGAACCCCAATGTTTAATATTATTTTAAAATTAAATTTATACCATTATTTTACATTATAAATTGACAGGGATTATTTTATAAGGTAGAATATTGATAATACTCTACAAGAATAAATCCCACGTATTACATATTTTTATTTATGTTACAGTTTAATGAATTGAATTTAGATGGTTTTGAGTGGTGGGTGGTTCGGATTTCCACCGAGCAACTGCCTTTGTCCATTGTATCTGTGGAAACAGACTGTTTTTTTCTGTTTTAAATTTGCAAATGTAACAAAGGACTTCATCTGCATCTGTTCCCCCCTCAACATGACCTTTGAGTATTTCTTAGTGGAGAGGTTGACTGCTACATACAAGAAGTTTTCCACGATGTGCATAACGACAGCAAAGTTGATGCCACTACGGTGCTAGTTTTGAGTTGGATATGATGAGGTGTGTGGAGTCCATAACGAGTTTGAAACTTGAAAAGTGAGATATTCTATGTTTTTGCCCAGACACTATCATATTTTTAAAAAATAAAAAAGTTGGCAAAAAACACGGGGCCGGGTACTTCCAACCTTGCAGTTGTGCCTGTAGACAGATTCAGCCATGCCCTGGATGCCACCCAGGTGGATTTTATATATAAGTAGATTGTTTATCAGCGTTTATAGGCGTGGAGGGAGCATAAATATCCCAATTACACTCGGATCCCACTCGTCCACGCCCATGTACAGGAAAAAGAGAAGATACATAAGTGATACCTGGTAGATGCTCGGAGAAGGTTGCTCCTACCGGCGTCTATTGGGGTTCTCGCCGGATCCCCCCGCAGCGGTGAAGATGCTATCATAGTTGTTTGAAAATTTTGGCTTATCATCTCAACAATTAGACTTTACTGGAGTTGCTGCCTTAATTTAATTTGGACGTCATTTTTTAAATTGGATTTGTCAGTATTAACTTGTTATCCTAACTATAAAAGTATATATTTTTTGCTTTTTATAGTAACCTGAAGCCTGTTTTTAATTTATGATGAAATCTTCATTTTAGAGATATATTCATAAATTATTACATATAACATTTATAATTAGTTTCACAAATCCACGCTTCAGGTTGACCAGTCATTGTGCTCTTAACATGTGCAAAATATTGATGCTCAACTTATTGTCTGATTTCTCCACGAAGAACTAACGGTACTAGATATTGAAAATTATATCCCAATAAACCAGTTCTAGGGCAAACTAAGTGTAGAAGATGTTCTAGGCAAGACCCTGAGTATAATTTAAATGGACCTAATATTCAAACTAAAACTGAATTAGTTAGAACACAACCTAAATCTTCAATCTAATTGAACATTTTGATCTTTTTTATGTACTGTCCTTTTTTAAACCAAGAACGTCAGTCTACAAGACATAAATAAAATAAGGTTCCACAATAGTTTGAAGTTCATAGCCTTAGTTTCAAATCACCAACCACATCACATTCTCAATCAGATATTATAGAGGAAAATAAAATTGAAAACTGGGCTAATAATATAAAGAAAGAGTCAAGACATCACCGACAACGGATTGATCTCATGTTTTACTTAAGAAAATAACAAAGAACTCGGCAAACAAGAGTAAAGAGATAGAGAGAGAAGAGAGAAGGGAAAACAAAAAGAGGAAGATGGCAACTTAGAGAACTTAGGCAGGGATCTTCTCTCCGTCTTCAGTGATGAGAGCCTTGCTGACCGGCCTAGCCAGAAGATCAGTGAACTCCTGGAAAGGCGACTTGGAGAAGCGAGTCTCTCTCCAAAAGTCCGGGGTCAGGAATCCGTACGTTTTCATCAAGCAATCGAAGGTTGCCTAACATAAAAAATTACCACATCGATGAGAATTCATAAGTTCCATCAATAAACTAATCAACCCGAACCTTAATCTCAGAAATTGGGTCGTTAAGTACAATACCATGAACAGTTCATTAAATAATCAAATTAGTGAGAGTTCATCAATGCCATAATCACAGAAGATAGGTGACTAAATGTAATAAAATTCCCAAACAGAGTTTGCGAGAATACTCCTAACCCTTGGTATGAATGATGGTTATGAACAGTTTATTATACTGGCAATCACAAATAATGAACAGTTAAAGATTGCCGTTTTGAAGTTAATCAATTACAGCAATCTCAGAAGCCGAGTTAAATTTGCAAGAAATTTCCTAAACCTTCTTGTGACGAATGTTTAAGAAAAGTTAATTATTCAATCAATTCAGTTAAAATCTACCCTTAAATACAATCGATCTAGACTTCCAGCAATAGAAAGGGAGTAGAAGAACCTGATTTTACCAAAAATTGTGAATCAAAATGTAATAAATCGACGATAGGACAAACAAAAACCGCACCTTGACGAAATTTCCAAGGGTCTTGGTCGACCCACGAGAGGAAGTGAACACATCGTCAATACCCGCGAACTGAAGAACCTTCTTGGGCACTCGAGCAGCGACAATTCCCGCACCACGCGGTGCAGGAACCATTCTCACCGTGACAGATCCACACTTCCCAGTGACCTTGCAGGGCACAGTATGGGGCTTCCCGATCTTGTTCCCCCAATAACCCCTCCTCACGGGAACAACAGACAATTTCGCGAGAATGATAGCCCCTCTTATGGCCGTGGCGACCTCCTTGGAGCACTTCACGCCGAGCCCAACATGGCCGTTGGTGTCGCCGACGACTACAAAAGCCTTGAAGCGGGTTCGCTGGCCAGCGCGGGTCTGCTTCTGGACGGGCATGATCTTCATCACCTCGTCTTTGAGCTGAGGGCCGAGGAGGGTTTCGACGATCTGGTGTTCCTTGACGGGGAGGGAATGGAGGTAGATTTGCTCGAGGCTGCGGATTTTGCCCTCTTTGACGAGGCGGCCGAGCTTCGTGACGGGAACCCATTTCTCTTCTTCGTCGCGGTTTCTGCCGCCGCGCCGCCCGCCGCGGCGGTCGCCGCGGCCGCGATCGCCGCGGCCACGGCCGAAGCCGCGCCCGAAGCCGCCTCTCTCGCCGCCGCGCTCCGCCATTGTTGGCTGGTTCTGGTGCTAGGGTTTGCCCTCCTCCGCCGACGAGGAAGACGATCGCAAAGGAGCGGCAAGCTTGGGGAAGATAGGCTCGAGAGATCGCTCTCCGGGTATTTATACCTCTTGTCCTCGAGAGAGGGATTCTAGGGTTTCCGATGGCTCCATCCTGACCGTCCATCTCGAGGTCGTTTTAATCGTTGCTTTTGCCCTTTTTTTGCCTTTTTTTGGTGTTTTTTTTTTTAAATAGCTTCATTTAACTTCCTGATCTCCGTGGAATGTTTCGGATGGCCGCATCCTGACCGTCCATCTGGTGTTCGTTTTTTGGCCATGTTTTATTAAGTGTTTTTTTTTTTAAGTGGGCTGGTTTGGTGTTTTAGTTTTTTTTGGTGGTTTCATTTGACTTCCTAATATTCGTTAAATAGGGGTTAATGGGAAATCTCTATCAGGGTATTTATATATGTTCTTGTCAAAGAAGGATTCTGGGGTTTCTCGTGGCCCATCCTGACCGTCCATCTACTGTTCGTTTTAATCGTTCCTTTTGTCTTTTTTTTTTGGCTTTTTATAAGTAGTGGGCTGGTTTGCTGTTTAGTTTTTTGGTGGTTTCATTTAACTTCCTAATATCCGTGGAATTAATTAGAATTGGTGTAGCTCTAAGGAATGTTTGTGAAGTAGGGGTTAATGGGAAGTCACTTTCTGGATATTTATATCTTTTATTGTCAATGATGGATTCTAGGGTTTCAGATGGTTGCATCCTAACCATCCATCTGGTGTTCTTTTTTTTGCCCTTTTTATTAAGAGTGTTTTTTTAATTAGTGGGCTGATTTGGTGTTTAGTTTTTTTTTGTGGTTTCATTTAACTTCCTAATCTACGTGGAATCGACTGTAATTGTTTTACCTCCGATGGATGTTTGTAAAATAAGGTTTAATTGGTTGTTGAAGCGTCTCGCCCATTGTCTAGTGGGGTTTAGGGATGAGACAGGACGAAAATCATTTTTACGGTTAGGCTTAGGGATGATCTGATCATGTGTGGTGTGTGGTTGCGTGGTCATTGTTTATATTTGCTGAACTGCATTTTGGGCATGTGTGGGCAGTGAGATTGTAGGAATTGTATTTTAATTCTATCATGACCTTCATAGTATCCCCTGAAATTGATTAAAATTGTTATATATCTTAATGACGTCATTAACAATGGAGTTAATTGGTAGTTGGCCTGCCTCGTCTGGCATCAGGCGGGTTCATAGGGACAGGACAGGACAGGACGAAAATGTTTATACAGTTAGTAATAGGGATGGTATGATCACGTGTGGTGCATGAGTGCGTGGTTGTTGTTGGTTATAGATGGTAAGTGAGACCCTAAAATTTTGAACTGCACTCCGCATATTGAATATGGATGGTCTGATATAGTATCTATGGAATAGCTGATGCATGTTGGTAACAATGGGGTTAATGGGTTATCGGCTCGTCCTGCCCAACCTCTTGCAAACTAGAGAGCGACAGTCATATGCGATGGTCCCATCATGTGTGATGTCCCATTGCACAATTTACTGGTCAAATCACTCATAAAATTTTGAACCACACTTCTCACATACCTCGGAGCATCTTCCCACTACCACATGTAGACCCTTGGACATAACAGTTACGACATTGTAAGATGGTTCTTTTTCATCATTCTCCCTCTCCCTGTCCCCCTTTTTCATCTCTCTCTCACCTCTCCATATTTCTCCGATGTTTCTCATCTATCTTGCCAACTCTTTCTCACGCATGGAAGGACAAACGTCATTTGTCACATCATTCGTCATGGCAACTTTGGTGTGACAGTGAAGGAGGGTCTCATATGTGTGACATGATTGGACGGCTGTCAAAGATGACTGCGACGACAGATTTTTAAACATTGAAAGAAAGATAGAGATAGACATGGTCCAAACCATGCGAGCGAATCCCACACGTGCGGTTGGGCGAAGGTGCGGTGCGGTTGTGCGGTAAATCGCACACGATTTTTGCACACTGCACCGCACGCCGCGCAGAGGTCGGTGCAGTGCGGTTTTGTGCGGATGTGCGAAAATTTGAAGGTCCCCCCCCCCCCCCCCCCTGCCGCCCCCCTCTCCTCGTCGCCGCTCTCTCTCCGCCTTCCACCCCCCAGGCCCCAGCTTCCGCCCCCCACCCCCCCCCCCCCTCCCTCTCCCTGCCGCCGCCCACACCCCCGTCGCCACGCACACCCCCGCCGCCGCATGCCCCCCTCCCCGCCGGCCTCCACCCCCCCTCCTCCCTTGGCCGCTGCTCTCTCCCCCCCCTCGCCCCCCGGCCACCGCCCCACACCCCTGACCGCCGCGCTCTCTCCGCTCTCCTCCCCGCCACCGGCATCCCCCTCCCGGCGCCCTCCTCCTGGCCGCGCTCTCTCCGCCCTCCACTCCTGGTCGTCGCTCTCTCACCGCCCCCGCCTTCTCTCCACCTCTCCTCCGCCCGCGGCCCCCCTTCCACCTCCGGCGCCCGCGCCCCCTCCCCGCCGCTCTCCCCATCCCCTCCTCTGCCCCCGCCCCACCCCACCCCACAACCCGCCACTCCCCCCACCTCCTCCCCTCCGCCGCCCTCCTCTACTTTGGGAGGGATAAGGAGGGGGAGAGAAAGAGAGAGAAGAAGGAAGGGGAGGAAGGGGAGGAATGGAGAGGAGGAGAAAGATGGCGACCGGCGACGCGAGGCGGTGGCGGCGACGGCGGCGGAGGTGGCAGTGGTAGGGTTGAAGAAGGGATAGGGAGGCTTGGGCAGTCCTCCAAGAAGAGTTAAACAAAAACTCGATTATTGAATTATGACTACCTAACTGTTTCTTGAAACAATGGCCTACACATATAGGCCTTGGAGGAAAGAGAAAACACAACTTAACGAGAAATTAAAGACGAGAAATGAAAGACGAGGGTGTGCTTCGTGTCACGCCAAGGAGCAGTTGTTGATCTGCCGTTGGCGACGTGTTATGATGCGCGAAGGAGCGTGCGTGCGAGGAGACGTGCGTAACGCTGGTATGTTGAATTTGTCCGATGACGGTTGCGGCATGTCCGAGGTGGAGATGTTGACTTCGGTTGACTGTGGCGGTGTGTCCGTAGTGGAGACGTTGCCTTCAGTTGACGGTGGTGGCGCGTCCAGTGTCAATGCGTTGGCGTCCATGCCACCAGCACCGCACACCGCACAGGCCATTTGTGCGTGCGAAAATTCGCACACTCGATGCGAATTTTCGCACCGCACCGCACGACCATGTCTAGATAGAGAGAGAAAAGACTGATTTTGAGAAGAGGGGGAAAGAGAGATAGAAATATATAGATAGATGGAGAGGGAGAGAGAGAGAGAGGCGGAGATAGAGAGGGAAACCGAGAGAGGAAGAGAAACGTAGAGAGAGAAAGAGATCATGAAAGAAAGAGAGACCGTGAGAGTCATACCTGGATTTTTTTTTCATAAAACATTATGTTTCTTCGGGATGCTGTCCAGGATGCGAGGGCCTGTGATTTTCTCAAAACCTAAGGACGTGTGACGGGATAGGTGACATGACGAACTGTACCCTCACAGTTTGTTCTGTCGTAGTCGTCAACCGTCCCCATACGTCCGTTCGTCCCGTCCGGTAGCGCCGTTCCCAACTCTCGGGCGGTTTTGCGCGGTGCTCGGAAATCCGCTCAAGAACCGACCAGATCGAACAAAATGGCAAATATGTCATTCCAAATGTTTCGATCAGAGGAAGAGATGAACGTCGAAGAAGAAACCCTAGCTAGGGTTTCGTAGGGTTTGCAGGGAGGAGGAAGAAGAGGGCAGAAGAGATGGTCTCCGGATCGGGGATCTGCGCAAGGCGAGTGGTCGTGGATGCTCGCCATCACATGCTGGGGCGATTGGCGTCGATCGTGACCAAGGAGCTGCTCAATGGGCAACGCGTCGTCGTCGTTCGATGCGAAGAAATCTGCATTTCCGGCGGGCTGGTTCGCTAGAAGATGAAGTATGCTCGGTTCCGTAACAAGAGGATGAACACCAATCCCTCGCATGGGCCCATCCACTTCCGGTCTCCTGCCAAGATTCACTGGCGCACGATTCGCGGGTGAGGGTTTTGGCCCATTCCTGGGTTAGGGTTTAAGTTCATTTTTTTTAGCATAATTTGATCTTAACGACACTTTTTAAATTCAATATGTTTTGGCTATTTTTTATCCGTATTCAGTGAGTAATTTGTACTTCTTATGCTCACTGAGCCCTTTAATTTACCCATTTACTTGCAAACTCCTGATAAGATTTCCTTGCGCACGAATTGCCGGTTCGGGTTTTGATCAAATTCTGATCTTTCTGCTCTAGTATAATTTAGAATTGGTATAATTGAATTTCATCTTTTCTTAGAATATTTTCGGGTGAACAACTTGTTTTCATTCAATACTTATATAGTTGCATTTAGTTTTATATTTGTAGTTTACGATTGTGATTTTTCATTTGGAATTACATTTTTTGTATTTTCAAGTATTTTTCTCCAATGATAATCAAACCCTTCAATTTGGCCATTCACTCACGCCTTGTTTCTTTGGGGCATGAATCGATATTTGGGGTTTTGATCGACTTCTGATCTGTGGGTATTCTTTAATACAAGTTTTTGAAAAATTTCATCCATACATTTGATCATAATCTTATTGTTTGTTGAAGTGTCATGCGGTTGTTCATATTTAATTCATTGTTTCTTAGAGGTAGATTGAAACAGTTATTATTCAATTCATCAATTCATATTGAATACAAGTTAGGATTTTTTGCTGCATTTAGCAATTAATCTAATCGTTTTACTCTTGTGATTTTACTGAATATGTTCAAATTAATCTAATTAACCTCTCAAGACGAAGAGGGGGGAGAGTGCCCTGGGTAGGTTGAAGGCTTACGAGGGAGTTCCTCCTCCGTATGATAAGGTGAAGAGGGCGGTCATTCCCGATGCGCTTTAGTAAGCTTATTTACTCGTAATGTCTGTCGTTTCGCTGTCGAATGACTATTAATCTCTGCATTATTTTGTGTTTCTGCTAAGGGAGTTGAGACTGCGGAAGGGGAACAAGTTCCGTCTCTTAGGGCAGTTGTCGAAGGAGGTTGGGTGGACTTACTACGAAGTTGTTCAAGTAAGTTTCCCTTTTTGCTGCTTGATTTCTTTGCGAACAATTTTTTTGGGTGAATATATGTGTGTGTGTGTGTATCTATGTGTGTGTACTGCGTCCCATTTTCAAAGTACTAAGATGCTTCTTAAGATCAAGAATTAGATGTTCCTATCCATCTTAAGTTTGTAAACCTTTTTAAGTTTTTTTTTGTGGAGATCTCTCTAATAAAGCGATGGAAGCTTGGATATTTTATGTCAAACTAATCTGAAAAGATGTCTGTTGGTTGAACTACTCCTATCTCAAGGTTCTAAGTGAAAATTATACTTCTGTTTCATTCAATGCTATTACTTCAATCAGAGGAATAAAAGCTTCCTTTCTGCCTGCATTATATAGCTATATCATCAGTTACTTGAATGAAATCTATTTTTCTGCGATTAATCAACTATTATAGGAATTACCATACGATTGGAAAACCTTATAGGTATTGCTGCGGTATTTGTTAACTCTCTGTCCGGTAATTCTGATTTTGTATTTTTTTCTAGATACCAGTATCTTTATTTCTCTTGAAACTTCATTTCAATTTTGTATTCTTATTCATGAGTTTGCATTCAGATCTGCTATTACTTCTTGTTGATTTTCTATTTACTCTCGATACAGGAGTTGAGGAGAAGCGAAAGCAGAAGGCACAAGTGGCATATGAGAGGAGAAAGCAGCTCAACAAGGTGCGTGGCCAAGCAGTTGCAGCTGTAGAACAGCAGCTTGGGTCACAGCTTGAGATTTTGACACCCATCACTTACTAATATTCTTTCTCTTATTTTTTTCTTGAATTTGTTGCGGGGCAGTTATGAATTCGTTGGGAGTCCACTTGAGCAAAATTGGGAGGGTCTAGTTGGTTCATAATTCTCCCATTATTTTTGTCAAGTTGGTTACACCTTTTGTATGTCAATTTTGGGAGTCCACTTGAGCAATATTTGGAGGGTCGAGTTGGTTACACCTATTTATAAGGAACGTAAGCAGTCTACCCTAAACATCAAAGTACTAAAATGCCCCTAGTGGGCTAAGTTCCTAAGATACCCTTTGTGGGTAGAGGATCGTATCACAAAATTTGGAGGGTCTGGTTGGTTCATAATTGTCCCATTATTTTTGTCAAGTTTACTACGTTTTGTATGTCAATTTTGGGAGTTCACTTGAGCAAAATTTGGAGGGTCAGGTTGGTTCATAATTGTTCCATTATTTTTGTCAAGTTTACTACCATATGTATGTCAATTTTGGGAGTCCACTTGAGCAATATTTGGAGGTCGCGTCAGTTCATAATTGTCCCATTATTTTTGTCAAGCTTACTACGTTTTGTATGTCAATTTTGGGAGTTCACTTGAGCAAAATTTGGGGGGTCGAGTTGGTTCATAATTGTACCATTATTTTTGTCAAGCTTACAACCAACTGTTTGTCAATTTTGGGAGTTCACTTGCGCAAAATTTGGAGGGCCGAGTTGGTTCATAATTGTACCATTATTTTTGTCAAGTTTACTATCTTATGTATGTCAATTTTAGGAGTCCACTTAAGCAATATTTGGAGGGTCGAGTTGGTTCATAATTGTACCATTATTCTTGTCAAGTTTACAACCTTTTGTTTGTCAATTTTGGGAGTCCACTTGAGCAAAATTTAGAGGGTCAAGTTGGTTTATAATTGTACCATTATTTTTGTCAAGTTTAGCTAATTCGTTTGTCCTGTAATTCACATCATCTTTTGTTCTGCACATTACACCAATACATGATAAAACAGCAATTTCTTTGGATACACAGTTTTCTTATACGTGTTTAAGATGATACAAACATATATTTTGAATTAGATTAGAAACTAATTTAAAACACAAATCGACTTATACCAGTGAATTTGAATGATGCCATCCAGGTCTTCATCAGATCTAATAGATAACAAAAAATCGAACATGGGTTGTACTTGACTTCCAGCACTACTTTATTTAAATAAATGTCATTCCACCACAGTAAAGAAATACATCAGACATACAATCCTGATCTGCAAAATGGTCACCTTCCTACCATATTCCATCACTCACCCCCCCATTATAATCAGATCACAGCTTAAATAAATCTACCTGTCTAGTTATTCCCAGCCTCCATGCCTTGGAGGATGACCACTAAGTGAAAGTAAATTAGGGGGGGGGGACACTTGAGATTCATACTCAGATATGGCTATAACAGACTTTGAGGTTTGCTGCAAACATGGGTCAAGATTCGTTACCCTTAAAGAGAACAATGATCAAGATGATCGTTTGGACATGTAGAAAGATAGAAAATTACTCGACCTAAAACAACAGAAATTGTTCAATTACCTTGAAGCCATGCTAAATAATCATCACATTAAACAGGTTACATACCAGATGAGAATTGATAAATAAAATTAAAGTGTGTAATAATTATGTATGTCAGTTTCCTTTAATTTGCTTTAATCAAGTAACATTTTAATATTGATAAAGTTACTCGGTATGTCCAGTGGCAAGTGATGTTGTCTCCACAAGGACTGCTGCTTAGAGATAATCAAATTTGGAATCATAAGAAATTGAAAGATATTAATATAATAGTAGGAAACATAATCGGTATTTAGTCATGTAATAATCTACACTGAGTAAGTTAGTGATAATAAAGATAATACAGATATAAAAAAGATAATAATAGGAGTAAATACGTTATACAGCTATGAGATTGACCAAGAGGATTCACTCCTGAAAAATAAATTATGGATAAAAGATATGGATGAGAATGATATAAATTATATTTAAGGATATGAAATATTTCCTTTACATCTTAAAAAAATAAATATTTACTTTTTTTATATTGTATAAGCGATAGGCGAGAGACGTGTGTGAAGAAAATAGTTCTTTATGTTATTATAAGAAGGATACATGCATAGTTATAATTTAAATAAGAGATGAAACAACGTAATGGAGCAAAAAGTAACTAGGAGGGAGAAGAATAATAGGATATTAAGAGTTAAATGTAGAGTTTTCGAAAAGGTAAGGATGGTAATATCGAAGGGGTTTGAATATGAAAATATATCTATAGATTTATGTAGTTATTAAATATGGTACTGATTGAAATTGCGGAGGAAATAAGAAAGAAAACTAAAAATATTGCATGTCCGAAGATGTTCAATGAATTCATCTCTATTTATTCAATTTAAACTTTGATGCAGATGAATTCAATACAGTTTCAATTAAAAATTCATTACAATGTTCATCCAAAAAAAATAACAAATACCTAGATAATCCAGATTTAAGAACTCAAGGAGAAAGGGTATTGATTGTCGCCCCCTAATGTTGGTGGGCTTCCCTTAGTCGTTTATTCTGTGCTGGCATGAATCCATATGTTTTCAAGCTTCTACTATGCTTCCCTGAGCTTGAAGAGTGTTATCCCTAGCTGTCATCACAAGGTTGTGGTTGCCCAAGCTTTGAGAGTGTCCCACACCAATTTTGAAGTTCCACAGCAAAAGATGTGTGCAAAAGTGATGAAAATAAGATTTCATGGATCAAGAAGATGCTGTGAGAGCTGTAGATCAGGTTGGCTGGTCATGGAAGGAGCTCTAGATGCTATTTGATCCCTTATCCACCTTTTTGTTGTTCGAAACCACGTCCAACTGGAAAGAGATGATGGCTAGGGGTGGAGATTGATGGCTAAATCCCTGGAAGGTCAGTCGTCATGAAGAGAAGCTTGGATGGCTGGGTATAAATTGAAGTAGTGGCCCCTTTTACTGATGGGTGTAGCCTCATCCTCATCAGCCTCCTACAGCCAGTAAAAAAATATACATTTTTTTAGTTGAAATATATATACTTTTAGAATTTTCTGACATTAATTTGAAGAGATATTATATTTTAATTCAAAATTATGTATGTCTAATATTTTTTGAGATATAGTATATTATTTATAATTATTTAATGCACTTATGATTTTCCAGATTTTACAATTTTTCTAGCCATACTGGCAATTTCTGAGAAAATCGGAGGAGAGAATTTTGGACGGCTGAGAACGATTTCAACTTCCAATCGTGATATAAAAAAATCTAGAAGGAATTTCATGCTTAAATCTTGAGATTTTTTTGTCTTTCCCTCCTATTTCCGTCCATATGGTGTGATTTATTAATAGACCCCTCTTTTTGTAAAAAATATCCTAGAATGATTCTTCTTTAGTATGCCGAGTGAAAGAAAGTCATTTCAAGATCCATTGATATTTCATATGTTCATCATCGATTGAAGTTAGAAAGCCAAAGAGAAGTAGAGGGGTGTTCCCATTATCACAAATTACCTACATCTTGGCAGAATATAAGGATCCACATTTATTCTTTGGTGCTTACTTTGTTGTATGCTTATTATATACATTAATTGTATGCCATTCACATCCAACCATACCCAATAATATACATTAATTCTCACATATATATTTATCCTTATCACCCTTCTCCTCAAATCTGCACGTCTTAAGTTATAAAATATATTTTCTCGTCTCGTAATTACAATAAAAGGTATTTCATCCATAATATGTGTTCCTCTTGAAGACTACCCTTTCTTATCACTAACTAGTCAAATTTATAAGTCAAGATTTATAAAGTTGTATTAATTAACTCAAATAACGCAGATAATTATTACCTTCAATGTGAGTTCATCACAAGTCCACCTATCAATTGGGTTAAAGAGATTTAAGATTAATAAATGTATATGTTAGAATTAATAAATAGATTTGACTAGATAATTAGCTCTACAGTTAATGGATTTCATCAAGTCAATGTCTGAGAATGCAGTTAAACTATAGGGGCTTGTGTGAAAAACTCGTATTAGTGTAAAAGGGAACAATCACAAGTGAGATATACCATGAAAGTGCACCCGTGGGAGTCCTACTTACATGCTTGAGAGTGATTATGTAGGCAAGATTCAAGCAAGGAAGTGACTGGAGCAAGTCTAACATTGCCTAAGATTGGTGCGTGACAACGGGATCTGTGCAAGGACTTGGGTTATTTTATGCTTTTTTAACTTTCAGTTCATACTCTAGATGTTATTTGATTTTCAGTCTAGTCTGGTTTCATCATTGCCGTATTAAAACACATAAAAACATCTCACATTGTTCATTTCTTTAATTTCTTGCGCCTACCATCAATCTCTTTCCAAAAACCTTTAAAACACCTCCTAGAATACCTAATTACATATTTAACCGATTTCTATACTCCTGTCATCTTCTCAACCTTCACTATTCTCCATCTCTCACCTAAAATCATATTCTTATAATATTAGATATTTGATGGCGCACGCCATCGAAGATCATCGACAACGTTGTCTGCGTCGGCTGCCACCGTCGTCAAAGATCAGTTGAAATCGCTCAAAGTATTGCATTTTGTTTTCTTCGTTCTTTCTCATCTTTTGTGCGTTTCTCGTCTGGTCGTTGCGTTTTTTTCCCATCTGTGACGCTCTCTACGTCCTTCGTCGTCATCAAGGGGAGGGGTCCTTACCCAATTTGAATCCCCCCCTTTGTGCCCTTCTTTTCTTGTTTCTTTTCTTCTTAAGTTTGTTTTATTTTCCCCTTTTCATTTTGTAATGAGGGGGGGGCCAATTTATATGGGCCCCCGTAATGGACCCCTTATTCCCCTTGGTTGACCAATTTGGGGGGCCCCATTTCCTCTCCCCTTTATAAGGGAAGAGGGGGCGCCCTAAAGAATTAGACCATGAATTAAGAAGATTTGTTTTTTTTATCATTCTTGGTCTCACCCCCTCCATCGAGAGAAATCAATATAGGGGGGAAGCAGAGGAGTAGACATGGTCGTTCTGTTCTTTTGGCGCGAATTTATGCGAATTGTTCGTTCTGTTCGGTTTTCTAAACAGAACAAAAACAAATTCGAACAGAACATCGAACAGACCCGTATTCTGTTCTTTTGTTTGCTTTGTGCGAATTTTAGTCTAATTTTGTGCGAAGGTGCGAATTTGTGCGAATGTGCGAATTTTGTTCGTTTTTCAAAAAGAAAAGGAACAAAACAAAGAACAAGGGCCTGTGCGGTTCTTTTGTGCGAATTTTGTGTTCGTTTCAAACGAACAGAATAGAACGACCATGTCCAGAGAGGAGCCGCTAAAGATGCCAGAAGGGGAGATCTACCGGAAGGAGAACAAAGAACAAAGGGGTCTGTAGACCACCTCCCTCATCCCTCCCCATGTCTTCAACCCTGGATCCCCATACCTGTGAATAACCTTCGTCCCAGACGCCACCAAATCGGGCGTCTTGCCACCTTCCGCTGGTCACAAGCGAGCCCAACCGCTGTCGATTACGATTCTGACGAATTGAGATCAAAATTGGGTCTCGTCCCCTGGTCGGTGGATACTAAAGGAGTGATTAATCAGGTTTTGCGCTGCCCAGGAATTTTGGATCGACGCCGGTTCCGCCATCGCTAGGATCTTTGCCGGTCGCCTGGAACGTGAATTTTTCTGATCGAGATTCATACGTGAATTCTTTGGCGGGGAATATGCATCGGTCAGTAATTTTTCAATGATGGACTGGACTGGTCGGGAATGCACATGATTAAGGACGCACCCTGATCGGGGATTCTCCTGATCGGGAGCCTTCATAGGTGAATTTTCTAGGCTAGGAACTCACCGTGGTTAACAATTCCATCAACAAGATTCAATCGGTCGAGAACTCCCTGACCAGGAATCCACCCCGATCATGAATTCAGCCGAACGGGGATCACCAGCCGCGTGTTCTCATTACAAGGGCCAACGTGGTCGAGAAATCAATCGGCCAGAACCCATTTGGATCGTTGAATTCTCTTGAAGGAAAGACCGCCTTTGGTCATGAGACAATAGACCTGGCCCTTAGTCGAAGTCTCACTTGACCAGGGCCGGTCCTGGATGGGAACACCTTGACCGAGGGCTCCCTCCCAATCCACAGCGTTGAGGTTACGGTCTTGCTCCCGCCGTTGGCCACCTCGTGATGGTCCGACTCACCCCAGGCTACCGTTGGTTGCCGGGATTCCCCCTTTTGCCTGTGAAGGGGCATTGCCGCTCGCACCTGCTACACGACTCTCCTGGGCTGACTAATGCACGCTAGCTTCGACGAGCCAACGGAGTGCTCGAGCCGCATCATCATCGCCCTTGCTCGTCGAGCCACCGTGATCTCTTCGACGACTCTCCGCTCCACCCGCTCTGAATCGCCGTAGACATCGACAAAATTCTGCATCGCGAGCCATGCTGACGAGGTACGGCATCCTCTCCCGATGCTCATTTATTTACCTTTTGCAGTATACTTTTGTCTCGACTCCACAGCGCTCTGGCTAGGTGAGCGAGAGAGACAAAATGAGAGAACTACGACTCTGTGAGTGTCTTACCAGTATGGACGAGTACGTCGGTTACGTGCAAGCCCTACGGATAGAGTCCCTTCAGCCCTAGACACCTTCGTCGCTTCGACGAGGTTCAAGAGGCCACCGTCGCCGTCACCCGGCGGCCCCGTCCAAGCTGTGAGCTCGGTGCCTCCCTCGAGTCGAAGCCTACACGTACGACACATAGGACATCCATTCATCACGTCGTAGTTACATAACCCGTTAGGGTTGCATCCGTCAGACATTCGATACCGCCATCCTTTATCGACACCGAGCCATCATATTCGGTGTCGACTGTACAACATCCCTTATGACATCAGACATCAATATTTCTTTCTCATCATAATTGAAATCACCTTATCTCAATACTTAGGCTCCCTGAGGATCAACCCTTACTTAAGCACTATACTAAGTGAGGTATATAACTTTTATTGCATGAAACTCAAATCCTAGCAATGATTTAATTAAACCATAAAATTGAGCTCATCAGCAACCGGCGCAGCAGCACGCATGAAGGTGGGCACGCAGCGGGGGGCATCGGCGGATGCGACTACAAGAGCAAAAGTGGGCACAAAAGCAAGCATGGTGCCAGGCGCGAAGGCGGACATGGCGGTGGGCATGGGGGTGAGCCCAGTGACGGGTGGCTAGAATTAGGGTTTACCAAGGAATTCCAAATATGAAGTGGCATAATGGTAAATAATTTGAAAATTCAAAATAACAATAAAATTAAAATAAAACATAACTTTTTCTTCTTTTTCTTTCTTTTCTTACTCAAAGAGGGGTGCCCCCACTCCTTACATAGGGGTGAATATGGGCCTTCCCCTTAGGAAAAAGGATAAGGCCCACATGAGACAGGTCGAAAGGCCTCACAGAAAGCCTCACACCTGGGCCCAAATATGTCAGCCATAATACACAAACATGTGGGCGCTATTACATAGGCCTGACGCACAAACAAATACTTTGGCCCGCATACAAGGCCTACAACAAAACGAAACCATAAAATCACAAACGAGGATAACGTCAACTAGGGATTATCCGTCCGATATCCAGTATCGAACATTCAATATCTAATATCCAGAAAAAAAACTGGGACGGTGTCTGATACCGGATATTGGATATCGGACGATATCCGTTTGATAGGTGAAAATAGATATTGGAGACGGATATCGAATATGTGAGGACAAGACAGATATCGAATTTCGGATTCCGATATCCAGATATAGGAACCAATATCCCGATACTGAAATCTGATATCCGGTTATTATTATTTTTTGGACTCCTGTAATCCCATATGCAAGAATACTAAAATTATAAAATATAAATTCTGTCCTGCCATTCTTCTAGAAAAGTCCCTTTATTTAGTTGTGGGCGCAAATGGATGCAGCCGGTAAAATAATTGGAGAAATCCTCTCCGCTTCTCTCCTTCAAATTTCTGTAAGAAAAACTATTTAAAATCCAATTTAATACAATAAGCCCCTTCAAATAATTTTATTGGATTTTTACTCCTGCAACATGTAACCTAGAGTTATTTTTAGGGGCATATTTGCAAGGAAAAGTTAAAAATGTCCCTCTAACTTTAGAAATATACTCTAAAAGCCATTTTTAGTTATAATTATATCATTTTCTAGTTAATATGTCATTTTTCCACAAATAAATTCCCAAAAGATTAAAAAAAATTATAGAAAAAATGTTAAAATTTTGGTAATTCATCCCCACAATAGATAACCTTAAATTTATTTTTTAGAACTGCAATTTTTTTTTCAAAATACAGTTATTCCATGCCCCAATGAATTCCAAAAAAATCATAAATTAACAAAAATATTTAATAAAATCAGAAGAAGAATAATAAGGAAACACCACTCTTGGAATTTATAAAAGAGGCAACTGTTGAAATCCCTGTCCTTGAGGCAATACAACACATTCCTGATTATTCCAAATATGTGAGGCACTTATGTGCCCCATCTAGGAAGGTGAAAAGGATCCAGTTATCTGAGAGTATCAACTCTATTTTGAGTAGCGAGATTTCTAAAAAGAAGAAGGATCCAGGGCACCTCTAATTAAATGTGAAATCAGGGGTAGAATATTTAGTAGATCTTTATTGGATTCAGGATAGAGTGTAAATATAATGCCAAAAGCTTTGTATGATGCTTTTAAATTTGGGGAGTTGACCCGATACATATGGAACTTCAATATGCAAATGGAACTATTAAAATGCCTCATGGACAATTAGTGGATGTGATTATGAAAGTGGAGAATTGTCCATTCCGAGTAGACTTCATTGTTGTAGATGTAAAAATTGTAGGCAATATTAGTTTGCCCCAATTATCCTAGGGCGACCTTTTCTTGCTACAGCTAGGGCGATTGCAGATTGGGGAGAAGGAAAGATCAAACTCAGGTTAAGAAGTAAAGAAGTTGAGCTACCAATTTCACATCTTATGAAAGCTCTAGTAGGAGTCTTAGAGGATATAAATTCTTGTACTTTGGAAGAATATGAGTGTGCTATATCTACCTGTGACACCTGTGAATTATCTATAGAAGAAAGTACCCCTTATATAGATGATGATCACCCATTAGATGACACTTCGTTTTGACCTTGCATAGAAAATATAGCATCTAGAGATTTGGAACTTAAACCTTTGCATAGAAAATATAAATAGATATTTTTTTATATCTATCTGGGATCAATTAATTCTGTGCCAGTGATCATTTCGTCATCATTGAAAGCAGTCCAAGAGAAAGAATTAATAGAAGTTCTAGCTAGACATAAGAGGGATTAGCCCTCAAGTTTGCTAGTATCGAGTTTTCACAAATGAAAATTCAACTCCAATGGTACAACATCAGAGAAGGTTGAATCCACTCCTTCATGACGTTGTGTCACAAGAGATTAAAAAATGCCTTAAGGAAGATTTTATTTACCCAATTTCAGATTGTCCTTGGGTTAGCCGTATTCATGTGGTTCCAATGCCTTAACTGTTCAGAAAAATGAAAAGGGGTAGGAGACTCAAACAAGAGCTGCTTCTAGCTGGAGGGTATATGTTGATTATAAGAAGCTAAATGAAGCCACTAAAAAAGACCACTACCCTCTACCATTTATAGATCAGATTTTAGAAAAATTAGCTGGACAAAAGTTTTATTGCCTTATAGATGGATATTCTGGTTATAACCAAATAAGTATACACGAGCATGACAAGGAGAAGACAACTTTCACCTGTCCCCTAGGCACTTTTGCTTTTAAGCGAATGCCTTTTGGATTGCGCAATGCACCAGCCACCTTCAAAAGGTGCATGAGTGCAATGTTTTCTGATCTTATTGGTGATTATCTAGAGGTTTTCATGGATGATTTTTCTGTGTTTGGAAACACATTTGAGTTATGTCTCTCTAATTTGGAAATTATTTTGCAGATATGCGAGGCAAACAAATTGGTACTGAGTTGGGAGAAAAGCCACTTCATGGTGGAGGAGGGAATCGTGTTGGGCCACAAGGACAGCAAGGATGGGCAGGAGGTGGACCAAGCCAAAATAGAGGTTATCAAGGGGATTCCACTACCCAGCAAAATCAAGGCACTTAGAGCCTTCCTCGGGCACGCCGGCTTCTACTGACGCTTCATCAAGAACTTTGCCAAGATTGCAAAGCCTCTTACCACTCTTTTATCTAAATACGTTGAGTTTATTTTAGATGATTCTGCCAGAGCTGCTTTCCTGCTAATCAAGGAGGCCCTAATTAAGGCTCCCATTTTGTAAGCTCCTGATTGGAGTCAGCCTTATGAGATTTTTTTTGATGCCTCAGATTCTGCAGTTGGAGCCGTCTTGGGGCTGAGAAAGGGACAAGAAGCTGGTGGTGCTCTATTATGTAAGCAAAACCTTAAACGATGCACATGTGAACTATTCTACAACAGAGAAGGAATTGCTTGCGATTATCTTTGCATTAAATAAGTTTAGGTGTTACTTAATAGGTAGTTTAGTTACTATGTTTTCTGATCACACTGCCCTGAAATTTTTGTTGAGTAAAAAGGAGACAAGACCCAGATTAATGAGGTGGATCCTGCTTATGCAGGAATTTGATGTAGAAATAAAGGATAGGAGAGGTGTTGATAATGGTGCTGTTGATCACTTATCTCGCTTATCCATTCCTTCACCTAATTTTATTATTGAGGAATTTCCTGATGAGCATATCTTGGCAATAGAGGGCAAAAAATTATCATGGTATTCGCACATAGTGAACTATTTGGTGACTGGTAAAATTCCTGATGAGTGGACTTATGAGGATTGAAAGTAATTTTATAAAGACATCCGATATTATTATTGGAATGAGCCTGAACTATTTAGGTTAGGTATTGACCAAATCTATAGGAGATGCATACCAGACAAAGAAAAATGGAGTGTTTTGGAAGCATGCCATTCATCACTTTGTGGTGGACATTATTCTTACAAAATCACTACATTTAAAGTGTTACAATGCGGATTTTATTGGTCACATCTGCATAGAGATGCTTATGAATACTGTAGAAGATACCAAGCTGTAGTGAATCTTAAGAGAAAAGATCGTATGCCATTAAAGCCCATTATAGAGGTGGAAATTTTTTATCTATGTGGCTCTTAGGACCTTTTCCTGGTTCACATAGTTATGAGTACATATTAGTGGGGGTGGATTACGTCTCTAGGTGGGTAGAGGCCACCCCTACCAGATCAAATGACCACAAAATAGTTTTAAAATTTGACTAGGAACATATTTTCTCAAGGTTTGGATGTCCAAGATCCATCATAAGTGATGGAGGAGCCCACTTTAACAATCATCACTTCAAAAGATTATTAAAGAGGTATGGTGTCCAACATAGGCTCACTACCCCTTATCACCCTCAATCCAATGGGCAAGTGGAGGTATCCAATAGAGAGATTAAGAAAAGTTTAATGAAGATTGTTAAGCCTAATGGGAAAGACTGGGCCACAAAGCTTACAGACGCCCTTTCGGCATACAGCACCGCCTATAAGACCCCATAGGGAATGTCACCTTATAGGTTGGTCTACGCTAAGGCCTGCCACCTACCTGTAGAACTTGAACATATCACCCTCTGGGCTATCAGAAAACTTAATCTCTCTCTTGAAGAAGCAGGAAAGAGAGGTTCCTGGAACTGCATGAATTGGAAGAGATTAGAAATGAAGCCTATGAGAACTCCAGAATATACAAAGCCAAAATGAAGACATTTCATGATCAATATATTTGTACGAGAACTTTTTACCCTTCCCAAAAAGTTTGGTTGTACAACTCAAGGCTAAAACTGTTTCCAGGAAAAACCTAGATATAGATGGGATCGTCCATTCACTATAATTAAATGTTTTGATAATGGCACATTATTATTACAAAATGTCGAGACGGGTGCCGAATTTAAAGTGAATGGACATAAAGTGAAGCCATATCTAGAGCAAGACAAACCACCTCCAAATGAGGAGCTAGATCTGGAGGAACCTACTCCATCTCATTCTTAGTATATATATATATATATCTGATAACTTGCAAATTATGATGTTTAACTAGTGTTTACCCGTCCTGATTCCAGTACCAGATGCTGGTATCAGGACGGATGCTGTATCGGATACCGGAAAGGGGATTTCCGGTATCCATTTTTTTCGGTATCCGGATATCAGATATCGGTTGCCACAGTGCCGATATCCAATACCGCTCTTCGGCTCGATGTCGGCATCCCTCTCTGTCTCAGGGGGAACAATGACGGTACTGGATATTGATTTTCGATATCCACATCGAATTTCATTAAGTTATGAATTTTCGTGTATTTTTTATTCAAAAATTTGAATAAAAAATACACGAAAGAGGGGAGGAGAGCTGAAAGCAACGGCCGGCGGAGTAGGCAGACGACGAACGGCGGGTAGTGGATGGTGGTGTCGGTGGACGGTGGCAGCGGGGGAATCGGCGGACGGCAGACTCGCGGGTACGTTCCAGGCTTCCAGCATTTTTGTCACTTCTGTATTTTTCGTCCGTTTAATCATGATGAATAGTTCTAAATTATTTTGTTTTCTGTTCTTAATTCATCTCAATGCTAATTCTTCTTCTTTTTTTTACATCTAATTCTTCACATTCTCTCTGATTCTTCTTCACTGTTGTAATTCTAATTCTCCCTCTCTCTTCTCATTCTCCAGTCTCCACTCTCCATTCTCCAATTCTCCCTCGCCTCTCTTCTCTCTCGAGTCTCGATCATTCTCCCGTACTGTATATTTCTCCCTTACTGTATATTTCTCACTTCTTTTGGAAGCTGTAGAAGTTTTGGAGTTTTTCGGAAGTAAAATGATGAATTCAGTAGTCTTTTAGTCCAGTTGTTTGCAGATTCTGTTTCTTCTTCTTTCAGGTGTTTTTTTTTTGCTTTATGAACATTGTCGGATTACTGAAAGTTTTCGTGGGATTGCTTAATTTTGCTTTGCTCGTTGAGTGAATCCCAGAAATTGGACTCAATGTTTGTGTTCTTGTGGGTTGGGTTTCATTGGATACGTGCTGCTTTTGTAGCAAAGTATTGTAGGTGAATGTTTTCTTCTTTTGTCGTTTTATATTACTTAAGCATGTTATTTTTTTCACTTTGGAGTCACAATTTGATAACCACCAAGTGAAACAAGCTTTAGAACAAAGATATTGCCAAAGTGAAAGCTAGGGGAAAGGGGAAAGGAAGGCACCCAACTTAAATCCATTCTTCTTCAGAAAAAACTTGCCATTATTTGTGGGATTTGACCTGGCCTAAGATGTGGGGCTTGGTCTATGTCTTATGTTGTTGACCTACATACATTGATTTTTTTCTCTGCGTTTTGCTGTAAGATATGAGCGGGAATTTTAACATGATTATTTTCTTTGGTTCTTTTCATTCTTCATTCAATATTTTTTGAAGTCCACTATTTTTTTGGTCAATATCTTTCGTTCAATATTCAAGATTCAACATTCAACATCGTATGTGATAAGTTTTTTCTCATCACAGTGTTTGGTCAAATAACTCATCTCCTTCCATAATTAAATTTTAGTCCCACTGCTTATCAAAGATTTCTATTGGCATTGCGAAATACTTACAAATGTTATGTATTTTCTATCTTTGGTTAGCCTCTCCTAATACATAGAATTTGAAAAGACACTCATTTACCGAGCAAAACTGTTCAAATAGATTTTTTATGTTTTGATTCTAGTCATTGCTCTTCGAACCATTCCAATGGTGATCTATTTTCTCGTGTGATCTCTAATGCCAACTTACGCAACAAGTTTTTGAGGGATTTATCTTTTTATGTAAATTAAATACTTTGAATTGTTTTTATTCTCATCTTTTAAATGTTTGAACGAGCTATTCATTCAAAATTGGTTCTAGTCATTGATCTTCGAACCATTCAAATAGTACTTTAATCAATGTTTGAGTTGTGTAATCTTTCCATTTACATCACAAAGATATATTGCTTCTCTAATATGGTGTTAGTGTTTGTTGGAATCCAGTATTTCTCCTGGTTTCTTAATGAGTAGTTTCATCCTTTATTTCTCGTACTGTTGGTGGTTTAGCATTTGTGCATTATTTTAAAATTGCTAGAAATTTGGTAAAAAAAATCTTTATAAACTCGAAATTTTGGTTTGAAATATAAGTTACCATTGTAAAATGGGCATTCCAAGTCATTGTGTGTGGTCTAGAGATTTGAGATTGTTCAACATCAAGTAAAATTGTCAACTTCTGACCCTCCCTCTCTCATTTTCTCTTACAATATGATTCTATCTCTCTCCCTCACTCTCTCTCATGCTCTGCATATTTTTAATTTATTGTCCTATCTTTCCCTCTCTTCACCCACCCTCTACTACTCCCTAATTCTCCTCCTCTCCTCTCTTTTCTCCCTCTCATTCTTCCTTACTCTATAATTCTCACCCTCCCTCTCTCATTTTCTCTTAGAATACGATTCTATCTATCTCCCTCGCTCTCTCTCACGCTCTGCTGATTTTTAATTTACTGTTCTATCTCTCTCTCTCTCTTCTAAACCCCTCGATTACTCCGTAATTCTCCTCCTCTCCTCTCTTCTCTCTCTCTCATTCTCCCTTACTCTGTAATTCTCTCTTATCTTTCTCTCATTCTGCCATTCTCTATAACCTCCCTGTTCCTCTCTCAGTCCATCTTACATTCTAATTTGTAGTTCTAACTTCTAACTCTCCCTGTCTTTTCTCACCCTTTATAACTCTCTAGTTCTCCCTCTATCTTCTCTTATCTCCCTCTCATTCAAACTTACTCCGTAATTCTGACCCTCCATCTCTCATTATCTCTTACAGTATGACTCTATCTCTCTCCCTTCCCTCACTCTCTCTCACGCTCTACAGATTTTTAATTTACTGTCCTATCTCTCCCTCTCTTCTCCCACCTTCTACTACTCCTTAATTCTCCTCCTCTCCTCTCTTTTCTCCCTGTCATTCTCCCTTACTCTATAATTCTCACCCTCCCTCTCTCATTTTCTATTAGAATACAATTCTATCTCTCTCCCTCACACTCTCACATGCTTTGCTGATTTTTACTTTATTGTTCTATCTCTCCCTCTCTTCTCCCACCCTCTATTACTCCCTAATTCTCCTCCTCCCCTCTCTTCTCTCTCTCTCTCTCTCTCTCTCTCTTATTCTCCCTTACTCTACAATTCTAATTCACCCTCATTCTCTCTCACATTCTTACTCTACAAATCTCCCTCTCCCACTCATTCTAACTTACTCCATAATCCTCACTCTCCCTCTCCCATTTTCTCTTCCAATCTGATTTTACCTCCCTACTCTCATTGTCCCCTACTCCCTAATTCGGCCTATCTCCTCTCCTCCCCCACTCTCCACTTCTCCTTCGTTGCTCTCATTATCTCATACCCCCTAATGTTACCCCTCATTCTCGCTCATCCTCCCTTACTCTCTAATTATCCTGTGCCACTCATTCTCTTTTACTCACTAACTCTAAATATCTACTCTCGAATTCACCCATGTGTCATTCTCTCGCATTGAGTTCCACGTTTCTGTCATTCTACCTCAGTGCTCTATTTATTTATTGGTTTTATTGATTGTACCCGTTACTTACTCCAGCGTTTAAAACATAGTTCGAAATCATGTGATGCCATTGTATTCAATCATTGCTTACCAAAATATGCCTTTAGAAACATGAACCCACCCGGAGGCAGTGGCCCAACCCAAGACAGATCTGGGTCGAGAGCTATAGGTCATGAACGAACAGACGTGGGAACTTCTCGTGTTGTACAGAGTCACCCTCGTTCGAATCGTTTAGTCATCATTGACTACTTCGAACGCATGGAAGATGGATACAACGCATGCTTATTGTGCCGAGAGATGAACCCGCACAATAAGAGAAAAGCGATAAAGTGCCAGGCTGAAAAAAGCACCAACTTATTTTGACGACATTTCAAAGCTTGCCATCCAGCTGGTCACGCGGAGCTTAAGGGCAATGTGTCGGAAGACCCTGATCAGCCACGTTGATCGGACAGATTGCAAAGCAGACAGCAAGGAGAGCCAGGCCGACGAGGGCCGATTAGGGGGCATACGCCGGAGGGAACAAAGAATGTCATTGCACGGTTTGTATGCATGACTGATTCACCATGGAGCATTGTTCAGAATCTTGCCGTCAAGGAGATGTGGTGTTATGCAACACTTCTCGACTTGGATCCTCCAAGTGCGAAGGTCATTAAGCAGTGGACCATCCAAATGCATGGTCGCATGAAACAAGATGTGAAGAAGCTATGGGAGCACGTGGACCATGTCTCACTCACCGTAGATGCGTGGACCGCCGAGAACGGTACTAGACTATTGGGCATCACCATCCATTGGGTGGATGATAAATGGGTGTATCGAGAGCGGGTTCTTGCCATCCGAGAAATCGTCACCAAGCACGATGGAGAAAACATGGCGGCCATCGTTCTCCATGCTCTAGAAGAATTTTGTTTGCGACCAAAGGTCAGCATTCAATGGCAAACTTTATCTTATTAACTAACTTTGTGACTTTACATGTGACCGATATTTACGCAGGTCTATGCCGTGACTACTGACAATGTCACGGTGAACAAGAGGATGTTGGCCTTGATGGCAAGAAAGATAAAGATCGTTAACCCAAATTTAAGCGCCAGAAGGCACGTCCCATGCGGTAATAAAATGTTTTGGCATTCCTTCGCCCCAACCTGTGGAGCCCGAAGAGGGCGACATGACGAGGACATCAGAGCACTACGACAACGACTAGGACAACGAGCTTGGAGATACCTTCTCAACATCCGACGACCATGACGGAGCACACCGACCGTTATGCTTGGGTGATGCAGTTGTAAAGGTGCGGACACTGGCACGCAGTATTCGAAGCTCTACGCAACGGAGAGAACTTTATGCGAAGGCATGTGAAGATGACCCTGAAGTTGACGACTCCAACATGGTCGTCTTAGACTGTTCGACCTGATGGAGCATCACTTACGCTATGCCAGCAGTTGTCGTGAAGAAGCGGTATGTAATTGATGAAGTGTCGAAGGCTTTTGGCCGGAAGGGGATGGCGAAAAAGATGTCGAAGGACGAGTGGGAGTTAGTGAAAGAGTTTTGTCGCATCCTTGGTCGTTTCGCTATATCCACAGACCATGTTTTTAGGATAGTGACACCGGCGATATGTGACGTACTATACCTCATAGACGGCCTCGAAGAACACATGGAGGAAGTGGTCCAGTAAATCGAAGATGGCAATTTCTTCACAAGCGTACGACAATTGCATGAAACGGATCGTTCCAACATGGCGCAAGCGTGTAAGGTGATGCATTGAAAGCTTGCACAGTACTCCGTGATCTTGTGGGCGAATGAACAATCACCGCCGCGGCATTGATGGATCCATTCCACAAAGGGGCAATGCTTCGGCCGGGCGCTCGAGAGGCAACCATTGCATACATACAGTCCTTGTTACAGTGTGACTTGTCGCCGCGTGGCCTAAGAGAGGACGCTGAAAAGGTACCCGCAAGAGGTAAAGAGTTGGACACTTGGCTTTAGAGCATTATGTGGAAAGTCCAACCAGCACGTGCAGCAACAAGGTCGGCGTGGGACGAGTTCAACCAATACCTGATGGAGGTTGTGCCTGATGAGGGAGTGTTCACTCCACTATCCTGGTGGGCCAGCACAGGCGCGAAGCATTTCCCCTTACTTGCTGTCGTTACGAGGGAGTTGTTGTCCGTATGTGTGACAAGCGCACCTGCCGAGCGCATGTTCTTAGTAGGCAACGCAATTATCACGACTGTTGCTGATAAGCATGGAAACACTAATCACTATGAAGTGTTGGCTCCGTGCGGACAACAAACGGTGGTACACTGACGTTGAGCTGGATTCGGACGGCGATGATGAGCAAGATGGTGTGGTCATATGTGCTAGAGGTACACATCAAGTACATGAACTACATGTTTCCCATTTTTTACGTAATCTTTGTTTTTTATTTCTTAACTTTCGCTACGCAGGTGACGACCAAGTAAGTGCAAACCTCTGACAGAGCCGTGCTCTAATGCCTAGGGGAAGAGCGTGTTTTTGACATGGCTTCCTTTGTTTAGGACTTTGCACATATGTCCTAAATAAGTAGTGAATTTTGTTAAACATTAAGAATTGTTCATGTATATACTTTATATATTTTTCTATTGAGTTTTGAAACACTCTCATGAAAATATGTTGACTTTCACCAAATTAAAAATTCCCACCTAGTCAAACATGTGTCGTACTTAGTTCAAATGTGCACTTTTTTTAGTATTATAAATATTGGTTCCACCAACCATGTAAAAGCACAACAAAGTGGGGGAGAGTTTATTAAATATTTTTGCAACATTTTTGGAAAAGGTTCTTGAATTTTCAAAAATTAAAAATTCACATTTAAGTGTCCAAGTAAAACACTTAAGTCAAAAGTGCTTTTACAAGTAAAAAATCAGACTCTCCCTTATTATAAAACCGTCGGATTTATCATTCCTCTTACTAACTACTTTTATTATCTATTCAAAGTACTAATTATATTATGCACTTTTATTTTCCTAAAATTCCATAATCTTAATTTCGTTAAGACATTAATTGTAAGTCTAAAATAACTCATTCCACTAATATCTTACACTCCCACCTTATTATTAAACCGTTAGATTATTATGCCTCTTACTAACTATTTCTATTATCTATTAAAACGTATTAATTATATTCTTCAGCTTTATTTTCTTAAAAATACATTAATATTAATTTCGTTAAGACATTAGTTGTAAGTCTAAAATAACCCATTCCACTAATATCTTACACTCTCCCCTTATTATTAAACTGTAAGTTTTATTACTCGTCTTACTAACTATTTCAATTATCTATTAAAAGTATTAATTATATTATGTAATTTTATTTTCTTAAAATTACATTATATTAAATTTGTTAAAAAATTAATTGTATGTCCACAAATATCTTACACTGTCCCCTTATTATTAAACCGTCAGATTTATTATTCCTCTTACTAAATATTTCAATTATCTGTTAAAGGTAATAATTATATTATGTAATTTTATTTTCTTAAAATTATAGTATATTAATTTCATTTAAAAATTAATTGTATGTCCACAAATATTTTACAGTCTCCCCTTATTATTAAACCATCAGTTTTATTATTCCTCTTACTAACTATTTCAATTATTTATTAAAGGTATTAATTATATTATGTAATTTTATTTTCTTAAAATTACATTATATTATATTTGTTTAAAAATTAATTTTAAGTCTAAAATAACTCTTCCACTAATATCTTACACTCTACCCTTATTATTAAACCCTCAGATTTATTATTCCTCTTACTAACTACTTTATTATCTTCTAAAAGTATTAATTATATTATGCAATTTTATTTTCTTAAAATTACAGTATATTAATTTCATTAAAACATTAGTTGTAAGTCTAAAATAATCCATTCCACTAATATCTTACACTCTCCCCTTAATATTAAACCATCAGATTTATTGTTCATCTTACTAATTATTTCTTTTATCTATTAAAAATATTAATTATATTATGCAGTTTTATTTTATTAAAATTACATTATATTAATTTTGTTCTAACCTTAATTTTAAGTCTAAAAAAACACATTCCACTAATATCTTACAGTGTCCCCGTATTATTAAACCGTCAGATTTATTATTTCCTCTTACTAACTATTTCTATTATCTATTAAAAGTATTAGTTATATTATGCAATTTTATTTTCTTAAAATTACAATGTATTAATTTCATTAAAACGTTAATTGTAAGTCTAAAAAAACACTTCCACAAGTATTTTACACTCTCCCCTTATTATTAAACCGTCAGATTTATTATTCATCTTACTAACTCTTCTATTATCTATTACAAGTATTAATTATTTTATGCAGTTTTATTTTCTTAGAATGATATTATATTAATTTCATTAATACATTTATTTTAAGTCTAAAATAGCCTTTCCACTAATATCTTACACTCTCCCCTTCTTATTAAACCATTATATTTATTATTCCTCTAACTATTTCAACTATCTATTAAAAGTATTAATTATATTATGCATTTTTATTTTCTTAAAATTACATTATATTAATTTTGTTAAAACATTCATTTTAAGTCCACTAATATTTTACACTCTTCCCTTATTATTAAACCTTCAGATTTATTATTCCCCTCACTAATTATTTCTACTATCTATTAAAAATATTAATTATATTATGCAGTTTTATTTTATTAAGATTCCATTATATTAATATCTTTCTAACATTAATTAAGGCCCACATAGATGTTGCATTTTTGACATATGAATTTCGACAAGTGACAACAATATGTGAAAAGGACATATCTTATTTTTTCAGTACGTAGCATCTGTGGGCGCACGCAATGAGATTCACATATATGACGGCTGAGGCAAATTTTTCAGTACGTAGCATCTGTGGGCGTGCGCAATGAGAATCACATATAATTTTCCCATAGCGGATCGCGGTGGAATGAGAAAAAATAAGCGGATATCGAAAACCGATATCCGGATATCGGATACCGATATCCGATATCCGGTATCCATCTCATCCATTTACTTACGGTATCTGGTACTGATATCCGTCTAACCCTCAGAGACGGATATCGTCCGATATCCGATATCCCACACCGTCCCACTTTTTCCCGGATATCGGATATCGGTTGTCCGATACCGGATGACTGACGGATACTGGTTGGGCATTCCCTATGTTTAACTGATGAATATTACATTATATTTATGTGTTTTAATGACCATATTTGCATGTTATCATATATAAATGAAGATAAATGATATACATTTGGATTTCATTGTAATTTCTAAATTTATTGTATTTTTACACGGTATTTAACCTCATTTCTGTACCAAAATAATTTTTACAGGGCATTAAATACTTGGCCAGAGGTTGGTAACAGTTTTCCTATTTTTCTAAAATTTTTTCCATATTTTTTAATAATTTTCTGACCATTATTTAGCCAAGAAATGATTTTAGAATTCTAAGAAATAATATTTATAATTTTTATATATTTAAATATGATTATAGATATTAAAATTGGAGGCATCCACGTCATTCACCCGAAAATTTGGGTGAATTAATAGAAGTAAAAAAAATAATCCATTATTGGCTCATTATGCGCGATGCCATAATGAGCGAATCATGATAAAATGACAGTACAAGGCGCATGCGATGAGAAAAAAGGTATGTTTTGTTTGTTACTTTTAACTTTTTGTGTATTCAATGCACGCGGAGAATCGATCTCCGCGTGCATTTATAACTTATGATTATTCCTCGTTGGTTAGCCGCGTGCATTTAATGCACGTGGCAAACGATACACGTGTATTTATTAATTAACTTCTAGCATAACCAATGTATGCAAAATCGATAGCCGTGTGCATTAAATGCATGCGAAAATCAATTTCACATATATTAATGAATTTTAAAAAGATACCTCATACAGTTAATGCAGGGTAAAGTTACCTCCTTTTGTTTTTTTGTCAAACAAAAAAAAAGGGGCGACGTGGCCCTTTGTTATCTGTTCAAATGAGGCAATCAATTCTCCAATGATTGCGCGCTGCGCACGTGCACAAGGACATGTCAGAACACGATCCGAGAAGGGGGATTTTTTGAGAAAATAAGTACCAACCAATCTGAAAATGCCATTTTACGAGATTTTTTGAAGAGAGATAAAAGATCCAATGGTTGAGATTAAACGCCAATAAAAGGACTTTATCTTGAGATCTAGAAGTCCGATTGAGCTGAAATTTTGAGGGCATGTTTGTCTTTTACCCCTCTACAATCCATACGGTTTAAATAGAGGTCTAGAAAGAGGCAAAATTCACTTTGAAGCTCTTTCCAAGAATTTGGCCACGAAGGACACATGAGTTGCTTTGGAAGTCGAGAGATCTTGAATCTGCATTCAATGTTGTAAGTTTCTGATTTATATTTTGAACTTCTTCTTGAGATATTCTAAAATGCCTTGGCATGGGCGGAATGTACATGCCCTAGAAATTGTTTTGAATGAAATTAGCATTGCAATTTGAGTTTGATTCGAGATATGATTTTTAATCTTTAGTATTCAATAGATTTGGAACAATTCTGCATTTTTAGATTTTTAAATTAGGGTCGGATTTCACTTTTCCCCAAATTCTTCACTTTCTCTCTCTAGATTAATTCATCTATTTCTCTCTATATTTCAAAATTGATTGTTTGGAAATTTAATTCAACATATAAAAAACCTATATATAAAATTTCATCCAAAAATTCGTCCATCTTGAAGCCCAATTTCAAAAGCCCCTTCTGGATTACTGATTCCCAATTATAATTCATAAAAATTTTTTAAAATTTTTTATAATTATTGATCAAAATTAATCTGATCTTATAATTAAAATTATCCTATCTCAAGTGCTTTTACCGAAAATATTCAAAATCAAAATTGAGTTTTTACTTAATTTTGATTAATGAAAAACATATTAAATAGAGTTAAGGTTTATTAATTACAAAATTAATTCATTATTGAATTAATTTATTAAAATTTGGATAAAAATTCTTGCTTTTTGCCTCCCTGCGGTTCGACCCCTTGCTTGCTCTATACACAGTATTGAGTGATTAAGGGTATTTATAAATTTTATTGCATAAGTATAAAAGCCCAATTAACGACATATTTATACATCATTTTTAGGCTTATCAATATCATGCTTAGGGCATTTAGGCAGTAGGATCTAGTTTGCTTAGTCGTCCGCTTCTTTTATTGTGGGGGTTTAATTTGTTTTTGTGAAATGCAGGCTAAGATCCAAGAACAAACCAAAATCTGGTAGCATGAAATGGGAGGTACTCCGGAGTTTTGATGGTTGCCTAGGTGACTGCATATAAAGAATCATCCGCGCCTCACCCTCGTCGTCAACCCAACAAACAACACACACTTATCACTGAAAATATGCACCTCCAGAATTATCAGCCTCCCACTGTTTTCCATTTTCTCCCTTAACTTTTGACGTTATCTTTCCAAATTAAGCATTGTGGACCATGCATGTGATAGTAGGGGGGAATCATTTCATGATAACATATTGATTAATTTTGTGGCAAAGTTTCTGCACTAATCTTAGTAGGGAGGTAAGTTTTTTGTTTCAATATAATTAACCACCTTCCTACTTAATGAATACTCTTCAGCATATTATTCTGAATTCTAGCCTTCATGCATCACTATTTACGTGGTTCATCCACATCATTCGTTTAATCACACAACTTATCATGCCTTGGGATACTTTTCACTATTTCCCTTTGCCATTGTTCTGGATGTGAAGGGTTTATGTGAGTTTGGGCCATATAATTCTCCAAAAACCCACACGTACCCTTTAGGAGAGAATACCCAAAACCCTCTTAAAACAAAACCCTAGACTTTTCTTCATGTCAGATGGGAGCTGGACACTTCTTTCTCAAATCCCCAGCCACTCTCTTTCACCCTTAGGACTCTCTAAAGTAACTCTGAGATATATAGCTGTAAGCCCCGGTGAGCAGCAAAAGGGAGCTTACGCTCTTGGTAGGCCAATCTTATGTTGGATAGAAATAGCCATCTCTCCGAGTTCATGTACCTTATGCTATCAGCTGATCTTTATTTACTTAACCAACCATTACTACCCACACCTTATAACCACCCATCCATATCCTACACCATTTCACTTCTACATCACTTAACCTATAGGTACCTTTTTCCTAAGTTATAGAGAGCATTCATCTCCCAAGTCCGTCTATCTCTCTAATTTTAAAAATCGTATCACACTGATACTCTCTTCTTCTTTTTATTTTAATCCTATTTTCAATATTCAATCTACATCTTCTCAACCTAATTCTCCGTCTGATCCTCACAGTTGACCATTATATTCTCCCAAAGAGAAGCATTGGAACCCAAGCTGTTCGTGTATATGGTTGAAGCCACATATTTCTCTGCATTAGAGAAGTCAACTCTAGATCACTGTGCATTGATGATCATGACAATTACAAGCGGTCAATCTCCTCATTTACTTCGGAAGACTTCAGGGATGTCCTCTACTCTCTGTCTTAGTCCATACCCCTCTCTTTCCTCATGTACATACCCCTTCTTGAAAAAAAAGGAAAAGAAAAAAGAGAGAAAATTAAAAAAAAGAAACAAAAAAATGAAAAAAAGTGTGTATTATGAAAAAAAATTAAAATTAAAATATGTGGGTTATGATCCTTGCGTCTCTTCTTCTTCTTTTCCCTTCTCATTTCTCTTGGTGCGCAACCTTTGAGATACAAAGCACACATCATTGAGTCGTGGGCCAAACTATTTCTCAGAAATTGGACGATGAATTGGGAGGATCATCTTTTCCCTAATGTAGCTTGGGAGTTGTCTGTCCAAAGTAGCTTTACCTCCTTATCAATCATCCACACATTCTTGTCTTTCTCACTACCACCATTTCTCCACTATACCCATAGCAATTGCATCCACTTAATCTCTATCGTTTCACCCTGCATGGGTACTCAACAGGAGGAGGAGAATGACACCCTACTACTTCCGATAAGAGGAAGCTTATTGAGAGAGATTAAACATGAGTAATGATCAAGGCATGAGTACCTCAAGGCCTAATATAGGTACTTAAGGATGGTGATTGGGGTTGTAGAGGAGAGAGGAAGTACACTGTCATGGTGGGGTTGGAAAACTTGTTGAGGAGTGAAAACTCTAATGGTTAAGGGGGCAATCATTAAAGGTTACTATGTAATATTGAGGATGAGTTTCATGGCCTTAGAACTCCAAGTCCCATCTTCCAAATATGCAAGGTGTAACAATGAAAGGTTATCAAAAGGTATGGTAAGGATTTCATGCATGACATTGCTAGGGACTAGCAATGATTCAAGCATGGGGGTTTGATAACACACAAATTCATTGGTAAAATGCTATAAATGTGTGTTATCTGGGGGTATTAAAGTGATCTAAATGCATATCCTCATATGGAATGAAGTTAATTTGGTGAGTATATGATTTTTCCTGATTTTCTTTTGGGTATTATTCCAGAACTTTTTTGTTATCAGAATATATTTATATATTTTTCAAAAGGCTTATTTGGGTATAAATATTTTAGATGACAAGCTTCAGTAGGAGATTTGACAATTTTTTAGGGAAAATTCAGAGAAAGGAGAGCCAAGACGATCACAAAACACGAGGAAGCGAAGGAGAGAGAAAATGATGAAATGTGGAGACTTAATCCACTTAAAACCCTCATATCTCGCAACTCCACCGTCGGATCAAGCTCAAAGTTTGGTGGTGGGTTGTTCACTTCATCTAATTTCTATCCAATAGTGGAAATTACCAGCAAAGTTCTAGAACTCTTGTAATGAAGGGGACGGTTAAGGGCAAAAGGGAAATTGACTTTACCCTTTCACCCAAGGTACTTAAACCCTTTTTTTCTCTCTGTGCGACCATTCGGAGTCTTCCATCTACAGCTGAGCAGACAGAGGAGGAAGTTCTTAGATCAAACAAGGTTCTGAATTTATCTGATTGCATTTTATGGTCTTGATTTCTAGATTGCATTCGTCTAAATTGCCTTGGCTTGGGCAAAATGTTCTGGCCCTTTCTAGGAGTTGAATCTCAGTATGCTTGAGATGAATATTGAGCCCTGAAAACAAAAATTAACTAAAAATTAGATAGATTTCATTTCCTTTTAGTTTAAAAATTAGACCGCTCCTAAAAACTCTTGAGAAAAATTGAATCAGCTCCTATATAGATTATCATTCCTACATATATTACCTTATTCCCTAATCTATTTATGATTTCTTGATCTTGATTTCAAGATCAAGAAACCTAAATAGATATCTCACATATACAATCCTCGTTTCTTTTCCCATATCCTGAGTTTCTTGATCTTCTTGACAAGATCAAGAAATCCAGATAGGAATCACTCATCCTATTATCTCCTCTATATTCCTCTCCCAAATTCAGCTCAAAATCCACTAATCATATTGAACATCTCATTTACCTATTAAGCCCCTCTTGGACGATCCCCGATATTCACACTATACATCTAAGTATTGGGGTAAATTTATAAATGGAATTGCATAATGTGAATTGTGCAATGACAGTAATTAAAGCATATTAATTATCCAAAAAATCAGCTTATCAGTATGTACATTAAATAATCCACAGTTGAAATTCATATGGAATATTTTAAAGCACAGCAAAACTCCAATGACATCTGGTTAGGATAATGGCGAATATTTTCCTTCGTTACTAATCTTGACTCATTTATAGTAATCTAATTTTCCAATTCAGCTTATCCTTCCAAAAACACATTTCTTATAATACGTTTTTCCTTGATATAGGTAATAACTCCAAAATCTAATTTCATTTTATTTGTGGTAGCTCCTAATTCATGATATTTTATACAATAGTCTAAGTGTGATGCTTATAATGAAGTCCATGAATACATGATATGACTTAAATGAATTATGTTGATACAGAGATCACTAACCTTTAACCATGCATTCTAAACATTCATATTTTAAGGATACTTTAGAATGATATTGAAAATATGCAGATAGAATAACAGCGTATAGTCTGCCTCCTATGATGATTGTGGTCGATCCCTTAGCCATTGATGTGGAACCATTAATGCTAGATAGTGTATGCACTTTGGCAGAAAGAGTTCACTGAATTAGTGTGTATGAATCCCTGAATGGTATCATACCAAAATATTAATCAGGTTGATTCACATTACAAATGTGTCAGTGGTCCGACGACCTGAAATGCCAAAGGCATCTTATGGACGAACAATTATCCTTTGACTATGACCTACAAGTTCCTGATTATGAAAGTCTAAACATTCTTAGTTCAGGTGTGGCAAGAAGATCATGAAGACATTTGAGTGGTCGAAATGGGATATTCTGCCCATGATATAAGAGAAGACATCTCAAGGAAGATGCAATAAAGTTCTTGTGCCAAGTAGTAGAGTATCAAAGATGAGTTCTCCAATGATTTATGAATGCATCATTACTAATTTGGATGACCAATTAGGGTTTCATAGTTGACCATACCCTAATACTGAGATTTTCAAGCAGATGAGGAACTCTACATACACCATAACTGATGACAAAAAGGTTTCATGAGTGAGTCAATACACTCATTTGTATCTTCTAGATGATGAGGTATTGCACGGCACCCCATGGGCTAGGAACTCTACCTATCGATTAGGTTAAATTAATTCATCATTAATTAATCTATATTATCATATAATTAAGTAATTTGGAAGGCCAATAAAGGTTATTGGGCTACTAGAGTTAGTAACTAGAATGATACAGAGGCCTGGAGTGTCACACACAAGTGGTATTATGGCTGTTGGAAGATATACTTACAGTTGTGGGGTTTTATGAAAAATTCTCACTCAGTATAAATAGGCCATGAAAAGAATTCACCTAGTCTAGAAATTTTCAGGACCCTACCCTTATTCTCCCTTATCCCCTTGCTCCTCTCCATTCTAAATCTGATCAAGACGGTGTAATGACGATGTATCCATATAAATCCAATGTATTCTCTTAGGCATTTTATCAAACACTTTGTTCTCAATATTTGACCCTACATTTCCTCCTATATTTTTTTTCTAAAATACCCTAAAATCACTAATATACCTCCACTACACATTAAAATTTGGGGTCTAAATAAATTTTTTGAAATAACTTCCTTTGTACAATCCCTTCTCTTTATATCCTCTAACTCATTAGTTAAATTTGACTCTGAGTGCCAATCCCTGTGGAGACGACCTAACTCAACACTATACATATCTGAGTAAGATTACACAAATTAAAAATTTATTTGATTGAAGCAAAAATAAAAACAACGTCAAAAAATTAACACCCTATTTTTGTTTCGTCAAAGGAGAAGATTCAGAATCCCATGGATCAAGGAGATACATCCAGTGCTACATACTTGTGTCTCAACATGTGTCATTTGAGGAACGGAGAAATCAAGGACGATCCATGGACGGGTGATTTAATCAATACGTTTTGAATGTGATTATGATTCTGTTTAAAGTTTTTCATTGTGTGAATCCCTTCAGTTCCATCAAACCCAACATGACCTTTTCTAAACCATGCCTTTGGTATATATTCTCTCATATCTTCTCTAATCTCCCAATTTTCATATTTTTTCATTATATTAATCCATCTCTACAATATAATTCACTTCCATTTTCCTTGATGATCTCAGAGTCGTTTGGAACATAATTTTCCAAGTAATACCCATTTATCAAGTTACAACAAAAAAAATCATTAATATTTTAAATAAGAAATAAGATTCAATCTTAAATTATTTATATTAATATAACATTATCGCCTGGCTAACAATAAATCACTAATTTCGAACCTGCCTGGGATGGATTCAATATGGGATCATGAATCGTAAACAAATTTTATTTGATGATATTTTCAGAAATGATGGAAAAAAATTCTTATTCAATATAGCTATTCGCGCAAGTATTTTAGGATTAAGAAGCAAATTCCTCTTGTGCAGATTATATATCAATCTACTATAACTATCAGAAACCTCATTCTCCCGAGCTACTGCATTTATTTGAGTGATCCACAAACTATGAAAATATCTCTTTTGTCGACCTTTATATCTTTTATGAGCAAGTCTTGAATGAGTCCCTCAAAAGCTTGATGCAAATAAATGAATTTTTGTTCAGCATCTACGAGCTATATATCCCCATTTAACTATGTTCATTTAATAAAGTTAAACTTTGAGGAGAAACTAACTGATTTCAGTTCATTAAGTCATTCTTTTCCAGTCGGCTCTATAAATAACATAAAATATTATTCTGATATATAAAATATAAATTCATATGGCTTTTGCTACTATAACCTTCCCAACCACAATTTATTAGTTCTTTCAGTCAGTTTTTTTGCTTTGTGTGTAAAGAATAAATTTGACTGATAAAAAAATAAGAAACGGATCACAATTTTTCATAAAAAAGAGTGGATTCCTTCATTTCTATGGTTACTTCTTGAACGGTGAGGTCCTTTCTATACACCGGAGCTCTTTCTTACATCCCATTTGATCAATTTTTTTGGTAACTTGTACAGTTCATACTTTTTGGCTCTACCCAAGAATTATATAGTAAAAGCTGACCCTATTAGTCTGTTATTTCAATAATAGGATTATAATACTTTGGTTTCTTAAATATCATTTCCCCGCTTAATGGATAGCTGTTGCTACCACTGGAGAATTGATTTTCATCTCGATTTGAGGTGATTGGATTTTCACCAACAGAAACCATAAATTTTATACACAATAAATAAAGGGATATGAGAATTTTTTTATTTTTGTTTTAAATAGTAAACAGTATTCTTTCATTTTTACATTCTATTTATTCTCCCTATTCTTTCATACTGGTCCTTGATACCAGAACAATTGTTTCATTTGTTCGAGCTCATGATCTAAACTAGTTGCACATATACCCTACTACATGTTTCTCAACACTGAGGGCATCCTAAAAAAGCGTGGGAGATTTTGCACATTTCTGATTGGTTGTCTTGCATTTCTACTAAGTCTTTTAATACTTGTCATCTTGAACCGTATATTCATATGATCAGATTATAATGGCTGGTTTAGATTGATCTTAACCTAGTAATTCTTAACTATTTGATTTGTCTTCAATTGAATAAGTATTTTGATTGGATTAAAATAATGAATCTCAACTTACAGAAATAAGTTATGCTTTGTTTGTTGTTTGAATAGAACCTGCTATTTATGGAAAATCCCCTATATTTTTTACTGCTTCAAGATCAATAAAACCATGAGCTTGGGCTTCTGTTGCTGACATAAAACATTCCTTTCCATGTCTTCAGATAAAACCCAAAAGGGGTTATCGGTTCTCTTTACATAAACCCTTGTGAGGGTTTCACAAAGTTTCAATAGTTCTTCTGCTTCAAGGATGAATTCCTCTGATTATGCCTCATAAAAAGAACTAGCAGCATGGTGAATCATAACCCTGATTCTATAATATCCATTATGAATATATGGCTTCTCTATCATAAATGATTGGTTCAAGGTAAGTAAAAAGAACAAAAAAGATAGAACTAAACAACCGTCCATGCATATTTTGTACACATTTCACATAGCTCCCCAATGGAACTGACTTCTCTTTTGTACGCGAAAGAACAGGAGAAAGAGACTAGGTAAAAATACAATTGATCAGATATAGATCAGATATCTGAATTATTCATTTAGTACCCTTTTGTAAAAGTAAAAAATACTATGATGATCCTGTTGCTTTATTTGTTTCTTATTTAGTTCATCTTTAATTGAGAAATCCCAATGTTTTTTTCTGACACGATCATAGGGTAAGTGAAAAAGATCTTTTTTAAAACATAAATATCAGAGAGGCTATTCTGATGTGTAAGAAAAATCATTTGTGATGATGAAACATACCTCCACTCCAAAATATAAATAAAGCAGGACCGAGGTTCTGCAAGAAAGCGTTCACAACAAACGGAGGTTGCTCGAAAACCCAATAAAGTAAGGTGCACTTTAGCGCACTGGAGTTTTCGGAGCTGGCTTCAAACATAATTTCATATTATAAAAAAACAGGGTTTGTTCATATCAAACTTAAAATCCCATGATATTTGTACTTATTATTGATGTTCCATACGGTGAAGGCATAGCCTTTTTTCTCAAATCAAACAAATAAAAAACTCATAGGTGTGAAGCATGAGAGAATGCTAGACGTTTGGTGATTTCTCCTCCAAATGGAATGAAAGATCCCATTGAAGCGGTTAATCCCATGTTTATTCTTTAAACTATTCCATGGATTGGAATATTTACAGCAAGCCCCATTAAATTTTTTCTATATTATACAAGTAAAGTAATAATAGTACCTATGTTACGAATTTTGTATTTTATGAATGGAGCGTGAATATTTCATCTTTTTGGCACAAACAAACTAATCCATAATTTATTCTAATTTATATTATTGATCTCTAAGAAATTTGATTTAATTGTATTACATGCTCCAAGTTTTTAATGGTACAATCAGTCTTTCTTGGGCGAAAAGAAGATATCTCCATTGGGGGAGAGAACGGGTAAATCCCATATCAGCCAATATGTCTGACAAGGGGCACTATACATCAACCCAAACTCATCTTCCTCACCAGGACTCCAAAAAGGTACTTTTGGAACACCAATGGGCATTTTAAAAAAACTAAATGACAATATTTGAGTTTAATGTGGAAACATTGCAATTGATTTATTGTTTATCGTCAGAATTTTTATTTCTGCTTCTCTTATTTAATACAGAGATTCTAGGGTTCAAACATAAATACGGAATTTCATAAATAAAAATATTAGCAGGGGATCCATAAAATAATGGACACAGTGTTGATGTATTGAGTTTTCACAAATAAAACAAAGTGCCCTTTGTGTATTGTACTTATCGGGTATAGAATATATTTGCTTCTCTTTGTTCCTACGAACATAATTTTTTTCCCTTATTTTCAACAATCTTACAGAATAAATATCAACCCTTATAGATAACTACTGAAAAAGGTTAGGAGCATAGTATATATATATGTGTATATGTATATTTAGTTAGTGATAAAGTTACATTTTGTCTATTATGTTTTTATAAAGGGGTATTTCCATGGCTTTCCCCCGGTATCGTGTTCATATTATCGTATTGAATGATCTCGGTCGATTGCTTTCTGTACATATAATGCATACAGATTTAGTTGCTGGTTGAGCCAACAATGGCTCTATACGAATTAGCAGTTTTTGATCCCTCTGACCACGTTCTTGATCCAATGTGGAGACAAGGTATGTTCGTTATACCTTTCATGACTCATTTAGTAATAACCAATTCATGGGCTGATTGGAGTATTACAGGGGGGAACTATAACTAATCCAGGTACTTGGAGTTACGAAGGTGTTGCAGGTGCACATATTGTGTTTTCTGGCTTGTTTTTCGTGGCACATAACATATCAAAGTTGTGTAGGCTAAGATAAACAACTACTTCATTAAAATATCCATAATTTGGGGATCAATATCTATACACAAATTAGTTCTATTCTATGAGTATAGAAAGTCATTTTAGAAAGATATGTTTGAGTTATACCTTAATCCTATCATGGTTCTCCCTTTTCCATCTAGATTCTCCTATCATTATGTCACCCTATAGGCGATTTACCACATTTCTTATGAAAGCTATGCTTCCATAGATATTCTTCTGTTTTTCTTACTTTAAAGGCTTCGCGTGAATTCGTCCTTTCAGAAGATTTCCTCCACTGTATTTCTCGTTGAGATTTATTTAAAGCACTTGTATTCGTTTAAAAATATATCTGTCATAAAGGTTGAAACTGTTACATAAATGAACTCAAGGTCGATTTTATTCCCAAGGAGTTCTTTATCCCACTCTACTTCATCCAACTTGTTTTGCGTCTGATTAGTAAGATCATTATTTTTAAAAGAAATCAGGGATGATTCTGGAAAGAAATGATTTTGGTGTCGTATCCATCATGGACTTCGGGATCTTCAATTAAATATCCCCCTAAATAAATAGATGAGCTTGAAATTGTTTATGTTGGATATAGTATACTTGCATAACAATTAGTAACTCGCATGTAGGTAATGGGAGGCAGGAACTATGCTAAGTTGCCCCTGAACTCAGCTTTTGCCAATGGCCTTTACCTCCAACCTTTTTAGTAATTGTCAACTAATTGTGCTTCTATGCAATCAGATTGCTATCCATTGGGTCATTATTTCACCTAGAAATTGTCAGATAATGATACTTATCAATATAGATAGATAATGAAAGTATAGATAGATACAAGTATAGATTTATACAGAAAGTAGGAATTATGTAGACCAAGATGACTAGGGAAAGAAATCAGATATGAATCATACAAATACAATATTAGTACATGTCACTTCATTTTCTTGCTAATGTGGTGGTTATAGACCAAAAAACCAAAGTCTTTTATGATCAATAGATATTATCATTAAAATTTAAGACCACTAATTATTTCAGTGTTCCACTGGCCCACAACAACCTGCTCATTACATCCTCGTGATATTTTGCTTTCACGAGATGCTCATTTAACTGAGCCCCAAAGGATCGTGGACGGATGACGGATGACATACAACATAATAGGGCGGACGGAGCGATACCGAACGGCATTTCGGTCCGTCATCCGTTACAGACTTTGACAAGTTTCTCTCCGTTTCTGTGATTCTGTTTTAAGGTTTTTGTTCCGGTCCCGTTCTGTTCCGTTCCATTCTGCCTTCGTTTCGTTTTGTTCCGTTCCGTTCTATTCCCAGTTCGTTTCGTTCTCCTCTAATTTTTTCCCGTTCCGTTCTCGTTCCATTTCGTTTCGTTTCGTTTTTTCGTTCCGTTCTGTTTCCATTTCGTTTCGTTTCGTTTCGTTTCGTCTCGTTTCGTTTTTTCCCGTTCCGTTTTGTTCTTATTTCGTCGCGCTCCGTTCCGTTATGTTTCCATGTCGTTTCGTTTCATCTCGGGTTCGTGAATAAATCATGTATCGTGAATATAATAGGTTAGTAGAATGATAGGATTTATATCGTGTCCTTAAGCTCCACATTTTGTAAATTAAATCTTTGAATATGTTTGGAAAAAACATTCATCGGTTGATTTCTTGAATTGTTTAGAAGAAGCTTGATGAAGTCCTAAAAACTAAATGACTAAAATTATAGCGACCAACTATAGTCGGTTTTATTCTTTCATTAAAAATGATATTTGATGTTATGTGAAAGGCGACATAATAATCCAAACAATCATACATTGGCATCATTCTTTAGTTAGGGCCATGAAATCTCAGATTATTTGTTTTTTTGGGCCCATAAATCTCAAATTCTTACTGCTAAAGCTCCATATTCACTCTCAAGGGAAGAACTAGAGACTACAGAGTGTTGCTTGTATCCATACATCATCTGTAGCAATTTTTTTCAGTCGATCATATTGTAATTATAGCCCTAAAAATACATGAAATTTAGAATATTTAAGTCCACATTACATGTATTATTTTCAAAGAATCTTGCCTAAAGTTGATTTTAGATGTGAAAGGATGCAATAAACCTCTTCTAGACCTTCTCTAGATGATTTATCACTAAAATGAAGCAATTTATGCACTGGAAGACATCCTGTCCTGTAGATAGTCAAAAAATTATGATACATATTGTGATGATAGACTTAGGAGTTTTCACATTTAAACTGCATCTTGGAACAATTTTACTGTTTCTTTTGAAAAAAAATCGACATTAAATCTCAAAGTTTCAAAACTAAAATAGAAATTTAGAGACACCAAATCTCTGGACTTAATAGTAGAATGTACAAAGGACTTAACTTTCTCTATTTCTTATATATTTGGCCATACATACAGTACTATCAACGTAAAAAATTTCAACAAATGATGTACAACTTCCTTAAAAAAATGATTAATTAAAGTATGAGAGTCAAAAACCAGAGCTGAGATAATTAGACATTTTGGTGTGTTACTTATAAAAATGTTTTTTGAGAAAAAGTGAATATCTTATGAGGAATATCTGCATTGACTTATGAGTACCATCTTAGAATGATAAGGATTTGTTGATGTCAAATTGACATCAACAATACTAGTAGAGGAAGCAATGGTGGTGGGTGTAATACAAGAAGTGGGAAGGAACCGGAGGTGATCCCTTGAGACACCAATCTAATTTTTTACTTTATTTATTATGATTTTTTGAAATAATTTATTTTATTTTATTGAACATGCCTAGGTCACCTTTTGGTGAATAATGATAGGGTAACAGTTCAGAAGGGGGAAAAATCCATCAAGTGTTTCACTTAGTTACTGGTTAAAAAATGAACAATAACATCACTGAAACAAAAGTCATGTCATTCTTCTTTTTATCTTTTTATAGTTATCTTTTAATATTCTTTATTTCTTTACCTCTTGTCTGATATCCATCCAATATCAAATATTGGGATGAAATCAGGGATAGTGGACATCAGATATTGAATATCCAACCAATATCGGTTATTGGAATGGATATCTTAGGGCTTTGGACATGGCAGATGCCTGTACTGGATGTTGGATATCAGACGAATATCAAATATCCATTCAAGACTGAATATTGGGATGGATATCGCAGGGCTCCGGGCATGGTGGATGCCAGTACTGGATGTCCATATATCAGTTTAAAAAATAAGCGCCAATTGTCTCATACATAAAAAATAAAAAGTTAAAAAACTATTAAGTGGTCTGTGCTCCTAGGGTCATTTTGGATCTAGCTTGACTAAGTATGAACTCTTAATTAAATATATCAGTGCTCAAACATAGTATATGTCCAGCTACCGACAGCTTAATTAAAAATTTATGTCTCAGAGTGAAACACAAATTATTTGATATACGTTTCCGTTTATATGTTGGATATAAAAAATCCGATATCTGATATCGTCATCCAACTCTTGAGACGAAGATGGATGCTGATATTGAGTCAGACATCGGTACCGTAACAACCTATATCCGAGATCGTCATTTGGCATCTAGATATCGGTAAAGACGGATATCCATGATCATCATTTCTGATATCTATCTGCGAGGCATCATGCAGAAGAACGCGACCTCTCGTCATCCGTCATCCGTATCCACTACCGGCATCCGTATCTACTACCGTCATCCGTCATCCGTATCTACTACCGTCATCAATCATCGGTTTCCCCGTCACCAGTCGTCCGTCATCCATCACCCGTCATCCGTCGTCGAATCTCACGTATAAATAAGAGAGGGATGAACGTTGAATTAGAAGAGACAGAGACTTCAGCAGCGGAGATCAGAGCCAATTCTTCGCCTTCAATCTACTCTTTCAAGATCGTAATTATCTTGCAAATTTCTTCTGTCGGATCATCAATTCGATTTCCTCGATTCGTCGCCTTTGTTCAATTTTGATTTGAAGCCGCTGCTCGGATCGTTTGCTCGGCGCATGGATCAAACAGAGAGAAGGCGAGATTAGGTTCGTGATTGGTTCAGCTAGGGTTGCACCTTCGTGAAGAAGGACTGGTGGGAAGCTCAATTTGGCGGTGCAATGTTGTCCAATCACCTGCGACAAGGATTTGAAACGGCGAGGGTTGCTTGGTCGCAGTTGCCGGCGTCCGAGGATGTGGATGGGGAGGAAGGGCCTTCAGTGAGGATCAGAGGAAGCGGCGTGGAAAGCCTTGACTATGAAGTGATTGAGAATTTCGCCTACCGAGAAGAGCAGGTCTGTAAAAGATAGAACGGATTTTCATTCCGTCTTTATGAGGAGTTTTCTTCTCTCCTCGGAAATTTTCTCCTCATCGTATAAATTAATTTTAAAATAAAAGAGTGACACTCTTCGATTAAACATGCTTTTAAGGATTTTAGTGTTTGATACTATTATGAATTTTATTAGTTGGATTACATCTTTTTTTTATCTACTTTATTCTCTGTCTATTCATATTTTATTTGTCGTGTTTTCTTAAATACTATATGTCCTCTAAATATTTCTTCATTCGGGCTCTTTATAAACCATACAAGTTATAAATGTTTGACACAATTATTCGTGTCTTGTCTTGATTTGCTGTAGGCCCACAGAGGGAGGCTATATGTGGGATATTACGTGTTGTTGAAGTGGGTGCTCTCTTTGCTAGTAGGAATTGGTGAGTATGGTGAAATATTTTTTAGGCAACAATAGGTTTATGCGAAATTGAAGAATATCTTCTTTGCTGGGAGCGACAAAGTTGGGATTTTCACTCCCTATCCTTGATGGGAATTTTTTGAAATTTTGCAAAAAGGGAAAATAAAGGCCAGCATTACATATTGAGCTTAAAATTAACTGACCTAATTGGGTAAAGTTTCTGTCAGCTATAATGGTTGAAAATGTCTCAGAGTTACTGTCAAAGTGTTTCACACAGTTTAAAAAGCTCATTGGAAACTATCTTTTAGTTAATCGAAGTACCATGCTTAGACCTACAAATAGATTTCCCCTTCTTTTTTGTGCATCCTTCTCTTAGAGACTAGTGCGAAAAGTCCCCTTACAGAGATCAAAAGAGGTCTTTAGAGGGTACATCTCCTTGAATTTGGGATGTCTTACAAGGTCAAAGAGGGAGGATTTGTTCCTCCATGTTGCTGAAATTTATTTATTATAGTTGCCAACGGTTCATGGACTAATGACAGGCTGCCATCAGTTGGGTCTCGTATCATCATCAGTAATCTGTGTAGTGCCTTGGAGGTACGACCGCCAAAAAGAGAGGATGATCTTGGACAATATTGAATTGTTTGGATGACTGATGACAAAATTCATGGGTGCAGAACGATGGAGGAAGGTGGATGACAGGTAGGGCGGGTGATATACGAGAATTGGTAATAGTGTCAACGAGGCCTGGCGACTCACTGAGGCAGGGGGATGAGTGGCAGCAGCAGCAGGGGACCAGTAGGAGGCCAAGTGAGTGAGAAGGGAGCCGGGGAAGGGCATGCATATGGGATCCCAAGAATACTGTAGGTTATGACCTATGTGAGGTGTCTCTTCCTCTTGGATTTACCCTCTGTCCTATTGTAAGTCCCCAAAGTAGGCAGCATCCCTGCGCAGAGGCCTGCCCGTTAATCGCACAGGGTGCATGGTTAATACATGCCTGTCTGAAAACCCCACACATTTGGACTTGGGATAGGAAGCTGAGTTCGCTGCGTGGACACCATACGCATCACGGGTGGTGACTCCCGTCCCTGATCAATGCCCACATGGGGCTCCTGCTCGTTGTCGTGCATGTGTGGCGGATCAGGGTAGGCCGTGCGCACAGGAGGCCTGCTGGAGCCGTGTGCAGGCATGCCGCTGAGGCCGCACATGCACATGCTGCCTAGGCTGCGCATGCAGGCTACCAATGCATGCGCTGCGGTCTGCAGGTACTTCCCCTGCGGGGGCAGTGTCGTATCCCGCCAAAGGGATAAGGCATGCAGACTCTGCGGCAAGTAGCCATGGAGCTCAGAGCACTGAGACGGTTGTGGGGCACACACATGCATGTCCCCGTGGATAGTGCTGCAGAGAGTAGACGCCAAGGCTCATGACGGCGAACACGGTGGCCCCAATGTGGATCAAAGCAGTAGAGGTGTTAGCGTGGGCGCTAGAGGCATGTGGAGCATCAAGGCTGGGCCCTGAGCACAGTGGTAGTATGGGTGGATGTCAGGGCGTGTGGTACGACTGACCGGTGGACCTGCCAAGGGACATGGCCTAGAGGTGTGCTTCGCACAGGGCCCGAGGCATGCTTGTAGCGGAGCTGTGCGGCCCAAGGCGCATGAGCACCACTACACAATGGTGTGGATTGTGCCTTGTCTCTATCTTCTTATATTTGCTCTGTGCCTTATATAATGGTTATGGCCACCGATGTATCTTTACTCATGTGATAATAAAATGTTTCAGTGTTCTACTAAGGGCCTAGCCCTACCTACTTCGGTTACTCCCAAGCAATCTCAAGCATCCCAAAGAGACTTCGGCTCCACAAGTAAATCCGAGCATTGCTATTCTTCCAAAAATAAAAAATCCGAGCATTGCTCTTAGCTCCGGATTCGACCACGAGACACCTATCCACAACACGGGAGGAAGGACAATTACGAACAAAGCGGCCTCCTAGAGTGAAGCCATTTGTGATGGAGCTGGCTTTTAGACAGATGGTGATTGGGACAGACAGTGAAAAGGATAATTTTTTTGCTCTAGACGAAATCACTGAACAACTCACCGATCAGTCCCTCCGTCCTCTATCACTTATCAGTGTCGGTCCTCAAAACCTTTATTTGTATTTGCATCAAGATCCATTGGTCAATTTTCTCATTTTCAATGTGCATCCAGTCCCTTGGAAGCCTTTGATGACATGATCAAGAGGAGACGAAAAAGAAGCACAATATAGAAAAGAAATGCGATGGGTTTTCATTAACAGAAACAAGTCATGCACAGTACGAGTTTTATGCCATATGGGACCAGATTAGTTGTGGACCCCATTACATGTGGAACCGTGCTGCCATGTTCTTGGTGTCGCCACCATAGAAACTCTGGCTGACAAATGGTAGTCGGACAAAAACATAGACATCTGTTCTTCCCTCAAACAGGTCCCCACGTGAGAAATCAGTGGGGAGGAGATAAAGAGAGAAAGAAGAGAGAGAAAGTAGAGAGGGAGTGAGAGAGTGGAGAGAGGGAGGAAAACTACACACAAATTAGGGGCCAAAAAAGATCTTTTAGATCAGAAAAAGACCCCTTCTTTATAGCTTTACAATGAAGAATCAAAGGGAGGGAGGTGACCATACTAGGGAGGTGACCAGACCCCTTCTAACGGCCATATTTAAAAATATGGCTGTTAGAAGGGCCTGTCCAACGGCTATAAATTTATAGCCGTTGGACAGGATGGATTTATTGGGTCATTTAATGACCCAATATCCACCTTTAGTGGGTTTAATATTGGGCCCATAGGGACCCAATATTAAACCCTAATCGGGCCCACTATTGGGCCCTTAGTGGGCCTTACGTGGACCCTTAATGGGATTTGGGCATGCCCTTTTCCTGCATTTATCTTGGTCTTTTTTATATGATTACAATGGCCTTAGGCCCACTTAGTTAGTTGTTTCATCTTGCTTCTTGGGCTCATGATCTAACACCCCCCCTCAAGTTGGGTATAGATGTTAATCATGCCCAACTTGGACACTAAAGCTTGAAATTGGGGCCCCGCAATGCCCTTGGTCAGCAAGTCGGCCGTCTGCTCCAGAGTAGAGATGTACTGGGGAATGATGAAGCCTTCGTCGATGCTTTGTTTGATGTAGTGCCTGGCCACCCGTGCATGCTTGGTGCGCTCGTGCTGGACTGGGTTCTTGGCCAGTGCAATGGCTGACTTGCTATCTGAAAACAGAACCATACCCTTGTCTTGGTATAGTCGTAGGTCTTGTAGAATGCCTTTTAGCCACATTCCCTCGCAAACTCCCTTCTTCAGTGCTCGAAGCTCAGCTTCGGCACTGGACAGGGAGACCTCCTTCTGCTTCTTACTGCGCCATGTCACCAAGTTCCCCCCAATGAAACTGCAGTAACCTGAGGTTGACCGGCTGTCCTCGAAAGAACCTGCATAGTCCGAGTCAGTAAACAAAACGACAGTAGGCTCACCTCCAGATCTGAACAATAGGCCTTGTCCAATGGTCCCCTTTAGGTAGGCCAGAATGCGGTTTGCGGCCCCTTGGTGTGACTCCCGCGGATCATTCATAAACTGGCTCAGGGAGTTCACTGCAAATGCTATATCTGGCCTGGTGTGGTTCAGATATAACAGCTTACCAATGAGCCTTTGGAAGGATGTCTTGTCGATAGGTGCATCCTTGTCATGTTGTTCCACCTTTAGCTTCACGCTTACATCGACCGGAGTGGCTGCTGGGCGGCAGTCCAAGTTCCCTGTCTCCTTTAGTAAATCAAAGGTATACTTATGTTGGGTTAGTACAATTCCTAATTTCGAATATACCACTTCAATTCCTAGGAAGTATGTCATCAATCCCAATGATTTAATATCAAAAGAGGATGACAAGTGTTTTTCAAGATTCTGAATTTCTGCACTGTCATTTCCCGTGATGATAATATCATCTACATAGACTATCAGAATAGCTATCTTACCATTATCACAGTGCTTAATAAAAAGAGTATGATCACCCTCACTTTGCAAGTATCCTGCTGCTATCATTACCTTTGAGAATTTTCCAAACCAAGCCCTGGGGGACTGTTTCAGTCCATAGAGTGACTTCTTAAGGTGACATACATCTCCTAAATTTTTACTTAGACAATAACCTGGTGGGGGTGCCATATATACCTCTTCCTCTAAATCTCCATGCAAAAAGGCATTTTTTACATCATATTGATAAAGTTTCCATCCATAAATAGCAGCAAGTGCGATTAAGATTCTTACCGTGTTCAACTTGGCAACTGGGGCAAATGTCTCATTATAATCTATGCCATATGACTGTGTATACCCTTGGGCCACCAGCCTGGCCTTGTATCTGGCAATGGATCCATCTGAGTGGTGTTTGACGGTGAAGACCCATCTACTACCCACTACCTTCTTTCCCTGTGGAAGTGGACCCATCTCCCAAGTCTTGTTCCTTACTAGTGCCTCCATTTCTTCATTCATGGCTTGCTGCCATTCCGGTAAGGACATAGCTTCTCGGAAATTCTTAGGGACTGATACCGTCATTAGTGCATGTACTATATCTTTATATTCAGGTGAAAAACGGGTATACGACAAATAGTTGCTTACCGGATACCGCTTGGTCTTGGTGCATTGCCGTGTCCCTTTCCGGACGGCAATGGACCACCCACTGTCGCTCGGATGGGTCTCAAGAGCCTGGACTTCGTCCTCACATGGGCTGTCCTCTGGTGCTTGAGATCCTTCCCCTGCTGAAGTTGGAATATCAATCTCAGCAGAGGTAAACTCACCTTGGTTTGATGATGGGATCATTCTGAACTCGTCATCTTCAGTCCTTTCCTCAGATTTGTCCATGTAGGCCTCAGCACGCTCCCTTTCGTCATGGTACATGTGCAATTCATCAAACTGTGCGTCTGCCGAGACGAAAAATCTTCTCGTTGGTGGATGATAGCACTTGTAGCCTTTCTGGGTGTTAGAGTATCCCAGGAAGATGCATTTCAGGGCTCGATGATCCAATTTTCCTGCATAGTGATCGTGGATATATACTGTACAGCCAAATATCCTGGCTGGTAAGTTAGTCTTCAAGCTTACTTTTGAAAAATCAGAAGATAAAAGGTCAATTGGGGCACTAAAATTCAAAGTTTTAGATGCTGTTCTGTTTATTAAATGTGTAGCCGTTGCTACTGCTTCTGTCCAATACCTTTTTGGACAATTTCCTTGGAACAATAGGGCTCTTGCAGTGGACATAATATGTCCAATTTTCCTCTCAGCAAGCCCATTTTGCTGAGGGGTGTTTACACATGAAGACTGATGAACTATCCCATTTCTTCCGAAGTATTGATTGACTTCCTGGCAAAAGAATTCTCTAGCGTTATCCGATCTAAATCGCTGGATTTTTTTACCAAACTGATTGTGAATCATTTCACAAAATAGTTGGATGACTGCTGGGACTTCATCTTTGGATTTCAATAGATATACCCATGTATATCTAGAGAAATCATCCACAAAAAGGATGAACCATCTGTGTTGCGTCAATCCGGGTATGGAGCATGGTCCCCATACATCACTGTGAACGCATTCGAAGGCTGATAACGCCCTATGATTTGTATTAGGGTACGATGACCTTTTGTGTTTAGCATATTGACAACTTTCACACATAAGTTGATCAAAAATAACCCCTTTAAATAAATCCGGATACGAATGTTTTAAAATATGAAATGAGGGATGTCCTAGACGCCTATGGAGAAGGGTGATGCGTTCTGCACTCTGGGCAGCATAGGTCACCCTCTGCTCCCCACCTTCCCCTAGTCCATCCAGCATGAGAAGTCCCCCTCTCCTGCTAACTGAGGAAATCTTCTGCCCGGTGCCCTTTAGACAGAGAAAACACTCATCAGAGTCTAGACTAAATTGCCACCCAGTATCATCTACCAACTGAGTTAAAGACAATAAGTTTGCCTTTAAATCGGGTACATGTAACACCCCCTTCAAGATTTTCCCCTTAACCTTAATAGATCCTTTTCCATCTACCCTTAATATCCCACCATTAGCAGTAAATACCTTTAAATTACTAGTTTCGGTTTCATAAGAGAAAAATAAGTTTTTGTGGGGTGACATATGATCTGTCGCCCCTGAATCCAAAATCCAATTTTCAGAAATAGCTGCATTATTATTAAAGGTAGTTAGTGCGAAGATTTTACCTGTCTGTGCCAGTGAGGTGGAGCTGAATTTCTGCAGCAGTTTGTTTACCTCAGACTGCATTTGCAGAATTTTCTGAAGGTCGGCATCTTCTTCCTTCTTCCCGGAGGGTTGCGTTTCCTCCCCTTCACTAGCCAGGTAGGCTTTCTTGTGCTGTCCAGGGTTCTATGTGCCTTTCCGGACCTGCTCCTCTTTCCATGCCAGTTTGCGGCACTCCTTTTTGATGTGCCCTGGCTTCCTGCAATATCCACAGATGAGATCCGAGGTGTTACCTTCTTTTGGTGACGCCTTGGGCTGCTGTGGAGCAGTGGTCTGTGCTGCTGAAGAATTCGAATTGCTTTGTCCCTCCTTCTTTGCCAAGTGGACTACCGTGGTTGATGTGGTGGTTCCACTTCCCTTGGTGCTGATTGTCTTGCGACTTTCAGCACCTTGCAACTCCGAAATTGCTTCCTCCAAAGTGGGAAATCGTTCCCTATGGAGAAGCTGACTCCTGAGCACTTCATACTCCGGGTTGAGACCCATCAGGAACTGAATTGTTCTGTAGGTCACCTCCCGGATGTAGGAAGGGTGGTCCCTATCCCCGGTAGGGAATAGAAGGTCCAATTCCCTCCAAATTGCTTTGAGCTTTGCTGAGTAGGAGGAGATACTCATGCTGCCTTGCTTCAATTTCCGCTCTTGTTCTCGGAGATCATAGACTCGGAAGTACTTGTGCACTTCTGCACACGACTTGTTGATTTCCTTCCACAAATCTCGAACAATTTTGACCAGGAGGTAATCATCCTTTTGCTCTTCCTCCATATTCTTTATCATCCAATTCATGATGAGGGCCTCTTCGGAGTCCCAAATATCCATTGCGTATGCGTCTTCCATTGGTGGTGCTTCAGTCAGATGTTTCCCAAGGTAAGCTGCCTTGAGAGTTCTTTGGGCCAGCGTGACCCACTTCTGGCCGTTGCGGCCATTATACTTCATGTCGAGGTCCGGTAGAGTGATTCTGACCGGGGCAGGTGCAGGGGCAGAGGCGATGGCTACTGCACTTGCTGGAGCCACTGCGGCAGCAGCCATGGCAGACAATTCTTCAGACTCCCTTTCAGCTCTGGCACTCATCCTGGTTCTGGTCTTCCCCATCAACTTCAAGCTTTGATCCCTCTGAAGTGGAGCTTCAAAAAGAACTGCAACTGGAGCCTTCAAGTCCCTCAAACAGGGCTTCAATCTTGCTGCAAAAAGGGCTGCTTTTAGGGCTGAAGAAGGACTTCAGAAAGGAGCTGCAACTAGGGCCTCCAAATCCTTCAATAGCACTTCAATCTCCTGCAATCAGGGCTGCATTCAGGGCTGCAAACAGGCTCAGATCGAGCTCTGCTCTGATACCATGAGAAATCAGTGGGGAGGAGATAAAGAGAGAAAGAAGAGAGAGAAAGTAGAGAGGGAGTGAGAGAGTGGAGAGAGGGAGGAAAACTACACACAAATTAGGGGCCAAAAAAGATCTTTTAGATCAGAAAAAGACCCCTTCTTTATAGCTTTACAATGAAGAATCAAAGGGAGGGAGGTGACCATACTAGGGAGGTGACCAGACCCCTTCTAACGGCCATATTTAAAAATATGGCTGTTAGAAGGGCCTGTCCAACGGCTATAAATTTATAGCCGTTGGACAGGATGGATTTATTGGGTCATTTAATGACCCAATATCCACCTTTAGTGGGTTTAATATTGGGCCCATAGGGACCCAATATTAAACCTAATCGAGCCCACTATTGGGCCCTTTAGTGGCCTTACGTGGACCCTTAATGGGATTTGGGCATGCCCTTTTCCTGCATTTATCTTGGTCTTTTTTATATGATTACAATGGCCTTAGGCCCACTTAGTTAGTTGTTTCATCTTGCTTCTTGGGCTCATGATCTAACACCACGATATGTAGGGTTACCATGTGGTCACACTCCTTGAGTGACCTTTATTGCAAGACCTCTAACACATGGGCCTTATAGTGACGTTTACACAAATACATAAAACACAGGGTATGTGAGTACAGGAAGAAAAAGAAAGAAAGAAAACCTTCCGCGCTTGACACCCCACTCAAGTTGGTGTTATAGATACTCCCGAAACCCAACTTGCGGGGGAGCTGATGGAAGAGAGTTCCTAGCGCCCCCTTGTAGGCACATCAGCCACTAGGGCGGAAGATTTCACAGATTCCAGCTGACCGCTTTTTTCATCTATCTTTTTCCTGATAAAATGCTTATCAATCTCTACATGCTTAGTCCTGTCAAACTGCATCAGTTTATGTGCGATACCAATTGCCACCTTGCTATCGCAAGAGTGACTCCAACCTCCTTTAGTAGACTTCCAGCCGCTTTTCCGTAAGTTTGTCCTGGTATTCTTCATCAACATCTTGATTTACAGTCACCCTTAAAACGTGCATTTAGAACACTTGGTGCAGATCTGACTTCTCCTAGATACTCACTCTCTCCACGTCAAGAAGAACAAATGTTTTTCTTCCAGAATCAGCTCCTGAAGGAGAAGATGTTCGTGTGGATTTCAAAGGCACAAAATGCCTTCTATCTATTGAAGTTGGCTCTTTCCACTGTGCCCACGTTGATCCTCCCTGACTTCTCCTGTGGTATTGTGTCGAGACCGGCACTTTGGTTGTCTGAGTGGATGTCTCCTCAGAGGAGGCCTTTTGGGATTCTATACAAAGTGGTGTATTTTCTTTAAAAAAAATAGAGAATGGTGCACTCAGTGGGCGAGAGAGGCAGGTTCAACCCTTCTTAGTGCTCTGCGCACTATGGCTGCACAGGAACGAGGCCATCTTCAACGAACGGAAGCATTTAGGCCCTATGTGTACTTAACGATCATATTTTTTAAACTCCTTGGGAGGGTCACCAACTTTGTGTGATCTCCCTCATCTTTCTGTCAAAAAAAATGTTCATTTCTCCCACAATAGGCATAGGATACGTGGTCCCCATATTGTGGTCTTCTACCTTGAAATTTCTGGTCAGTTTTTTCACCCTGCTGTTTCTTGACAAAATATTGGGGCATTCCACCGCCACCTTCACATCCCTCAAGCTCAGATTTTGTATTTTTGACTTGACCATAAGCCCTGAGCCTGTTCTTCAGGAACAAGCTGAAGTTGATTCTCTCTCTCAAGCATAATATGAATGACTTCCTCACAAGTAAAACCCTTGCTCCATTGCGCTAATGACTTATTGTAAGACCACTAACACGTGAACCCTATAATGACACTTACACAATTCCATGGTTGACAGGCCCAATATAAGATTACAACGGAAGGAAATAAACATATAAAACCCTCTGGTATGTGAGTTAAGGAGGAATAAGAAATAAAAAATCATCCATAGTTTACAGGCCTAATACAAAATTCAATGACTATATCAGCTTCGGATGTGTACAAATATGTGCAGGCACGTGCTATGCCATTGCACTCATTATTGTTTCTCTATTCTCTCCTGTGATATCCTCTATTCTTGAGCATTGAGGGGGGCCCTCCCTCCTCTCCCTCCTATGTATGAATCACCCTGTTTGCGTCTTCTTTCTTGGGGCCTCTCATTGAACGGGTTGCACTTTGTGTTTTCAAAGAGGATCATTCATCGTTTTGGAAGGAAGTACACAGGATTATAACGTCCCCCCAGTTGTGAATCTGCTCTCTTGGGTTTACTCTTTTTTAGAGCTAATGTTTTTCTGTCCAAACAGTTACTGGAATAATGTTTATTCTCCTATCCTCTCAAATTTAATACAAATTTCAGCTAAAATTTGCAGATCTTTTTGGCTTGCGAGTGGTATGCTTTTCGTCAATATTGTCTTGGAACGAAACATATATCTTGTTTTAGTCATTCACTTTGAAGTTACTTGATCAAAATCCTGTCACCAGTTTCTTTACATCACCAATGCAATGAAATTTACTTGTTCTCTCTAAAGTTACGTGGACTAGAATAAGTACGTGCTTGCAATCAAATTGTCAAGAATTTTCTTTTATTTGCTGAAGGAGTTGCAATTAGCTTCTTTGTAAGGATTTTCTAGAAGCTGTCTCCACGTTAAAATTTTCAACCATGTCTTTAATATATTTGTGAAGTTTCCATGCACAATATAGCAGCTTGTGTATTATTTCCGTGCACAATGTTCATTCCATGGACGCTATTTAAGACTCTCTATTGATTTTAGTGTTTATTTTCTCCAGGCACTGGTATGGCGGCAATATTTATTAACCTAGCTGTTGAGAACTTTTCGGGATGGAAGTTCGCCATCACCTTCTCCATCATTAAACACTCATATTTTGCTGGCTTCTTCGTGTATACATTGTTCAACCTCTTATTAGTTCTTTCCTCTGTATTTATCATCACAAAGTTTGCACCTGCAGCAGCAGGTTCTGGTATTCCAGAAATAAAGGGCTACTTAAATGGTGAGCGCTTAAATGTGTTCTAATCTAGTCAACCTACCTCAATTCTAAAACCACAACATAATCAACCTAATATGCAGGAGTTGATGCGCATGGAATCCTTCTTTTCCGAACTTTGGTTGGAAAGGTATGTCTGGGGTTATTATTTTTCCATTATTTATTTCATTTTATTGATTTTCCTACCCTTCTTTCCTTTGTCTTTAGATATTCGGGAGCATTGGTTCCGTAGGAGGAGGTCTAGCATTGGGTAAGGAAGGTCCATTGGTGCACACTGGCGCTTGTATTGCTTCTCTACTAGGTCAGGCAAGTACTGTTCTTCAAACTTCTAGACATTGCCCTAAAAGTTTACAAGCAATGGCGAGTCTTGCCTCTGCACGGTTTAAAGGACCATGGCTAGGGCACCAGCGGCCCTTTAGACTGTATTTTTGCTTAACTATCATATTTATTTATCACATCGAGAGGGTCACGGATTTTCTGTGATCTCACCTATCTTTCTTCAAAAATAAATCGCCTTATACTGTTTGTCTGTGCTTGTAAACTAAAAGTTAATCGATTTGAACTCAAGCGTGATGATTCCAATATTTCTGTACCCGTTTTGCAAAGTGAAAGTTGCTTTGGTTCTGGAATATAATGTAGAGAGCCCTAGAAATTGCCCCGGGTGAAATTTTGATGTTCTAACTATCGAAACTTTGATTTTTTTTCCGTTCTTATAATTTTGCATCTTCAATGTCAACCGATTTTTTTAGCCGCTTTAAGTATATATTGACCATTTGACATCCTAGGATTAAATTCTGCGTGAAACATGTCATCCAATGACCTATATTTGGAGTTATTTCTGTTTTTTGTGTAATTGGATTTCATCTAGGTAGGAATAAGTAATTGTGTAATTTTTTAGAAGTTTTGTCCATCTGTCAGCTGATTTTTATTTATTCAGGGTGGATCCACAAAATATCACTTAAGCTCAAGATTTCTCCCTATATTCCAAAGTGATCGAGATCGACGTGACCTTGTGAGTTGATTTTAATACGACTTGGTATCCTTTCCTACTTTCCTTGACACAGATTATGCAAGAAATTGCATCCCAAATACAAGAACCAGTGATGTGGTAGCATTATTTCCGGTTTGATGAGAGGAGTGTTGTTTTTTGAAAAATCATCCCAGAACTAATGGCAGATGAAGTCAAATATGCTCATCTTTGATTGATTTCCAATATAGTTGGCTAATGTTCTCTAGACTTCCATTTACTTCTGTACTGTTGTCTCAAAGACTATTCCTTCTAATATTTTTGCTTTTAAGTTATTGCAAATTTTTGGAAAGCCAGCTAATGCTTTCCATACTTTACGGGGGAAAAGAAACCCAATGTTGCGTCTTCTCTACTGACTAACACAAGGGAGACAGAGTGTTTGAACACATTCCTGAACACATTTTGTAAGTAGGGCAGACCACCCGGAAACCGGTGGTCCACCTATTATGCCACAACCCAATTTTGGGTGGATTTCTTCACCTATTCATTCCATACCATCTATCTAAAATAGACAAGTGAAATATTAGAAAATTGCTTAAAGACCCTTATAAAACATAAAGTGGCCAGCTCCCGTGTCATCTAAGAGGAAGTTTTAATGAGACTCAATGAGGTTTTATTGAGGTATACGTAAGAAGGGATAAGGTTGTAACAGGGGGTGGGTTAAAAAGTATCTCAGAGATGCTTCGCCAGGTCTTTTATAGGTATCAAATTTGCTATGTCCAAAGTGATCTTGGACATTGAGACTTTATCCTTCTGGCTTAGTGCTTCCCATCAGAAAAGCTTCCTGGGTGCGTAGGTTTACTATGTCTTAGTAGGAATTTAGTATTTTCATGCATAAGGGTAACGGATTATCTAAAACAAAAAGTTTCAAAATCCTCCCTTTGTTTTGTGTCGCTACTTCTGGATTATTATATTATTTATTTAAAAATATACGACTAAGTCTGTAGAGCCATGTCTTAGAGATGGTTTAAGCAGTCTCTGGTTGTATCATTCTTATTCTTCATCTCCTTCATTCCATTCATACCTATGATTTTTCATTCAAAAAAAAAATTCATACCCATGATTTACTAGTTCTTGATCCATTATAGAACCGTTCTTATTGAGGACCATATTAGATGCTAAACCCACCTGCAACAGAATGGTGGATAAATTTTTTTGAAGATAAGAAAGGTAGCGAAGTACTTCTCAATTTATATACTTTGTTCCTTTATAATGATTATCTTATTAATTCAAAAAAAAATAATGATTATCCCATAATCAGGTCTTGTTCTGATAAATTATCCAAACTTGTCGAAAGAGCTGCTTATGCCGATGCCACAATGTTAGCATCTTGGTTTTGTTTCTAATTTTAAACGCCATTCACCTTCAAATCTGTATGGTGTCTTCATTTTTACTAAGATCAAGTTATTAATATTTGCGATCACTACCTTTCTTCTTTCTGACGTCTAAATTGAGTTGCGGCGAAGTGGACTTTATTTTCATTCCTGATCATCTAATGTAAAAAGTTAAATGCATATTTACTAATGTTTGTGTAGGTGACGTGCGGCTGTGCAGCCGGCGTTGCTGCTGCCTTTAGAGCTCCTGTTGGAGGCGTCCTTTTTGCTTTGGAAGAGGTCACGTCATGGTAAGACATGCAACAAAGCATCCCATTAAGTTTAGTGCCAATTTAAATTTAAACGCTAGGAATCCCGTTGGAGTAAAATTTAGTCATATATTTGTTGTTCATGTTAACGGGAGGAATCAGAGCAGAATTAATAATAAGTTTAGTTTAATTGTTATGATTGTGAAAATCATTTGAGATCTGAATTGTATGGAACTAGGCACTTAGTTGCTTTAACAATTGTAAATTCAGATGTAATTTTGTATAAATTCACTACATTTCTTATCTCGGATTCAGGATATATTCTGAACGAACCAATTATTTCAGCACGTAGCTCCAAAGATACTCCTTAGTTTGATATTTCATTGTGTTTTGCATGTTAGTTTTTTTCGTATCTGTGGACCCTCATGGGAGGCCATTTTTGGTAATGAAATATTATCTTCTCATTATCTTTAGCAGCACACTTCCGGCGATAGTAACCCATTAAATGACAAAAACCTATGAATATGATTCTTGAATATTGTAGGCAATATTTTGATCTCATATTTATACCTGAAGGTGGAGGAGCCAACTCATGTGGCGTGTCTTCTTTACATCAGCTGTTGTGGCGGTTGTCGTTCGTTCTGCCATGGGGTGGTGTAAGAATGGAAATTGTGGACATTTTGGTTCTGGAGGATTTATCATATGGGACATATCAGGGTGCGTACCTCAATTCTATTTAACAGCTGCACCTTACCTTTATGGTGCTATTTAACAGCTTACCTCAATTCTGATCCATGCATTTCATGCAGTGGTCAAGAAGATTATTCTTTTCAAGAGTTGTTTCCTGTTGCAGTAATCGGAATCATTGGTGGTCTTCTTGGTTGGTCATCTGGATTATTATATCTATCTTTTGAATGGATCATTGATATAATCAGATCATGTCTTTTGCTGTTTTAATAGATGATGTTGAACCTTTTTGTCTTCAGGAGCGTTATTCAACCAGCTTACTCTTTATCTAACTTCATGGCGTAGAAACTATTTACATAAGAAGGGAAACAGAATAAAGGTTTATAAACCAACATTATTCTTTATTTTAATTTTAATTAACGAATTCAATTTTGGTTGCATCTGTATTATAAATCTAGTCCTTATTTCGCTGCAGGTTATCGAGGTTTGCCTTATATCTTTGGTGACATCTTTTCTTTCTTTTGGTTTGCCATTACTGAGAAAATGCAGCCCGTGTCCTAATGGGGGAGATAATTCTAACATAGATTGCCCCAATGCACCTGGGGTTGATGGAAATTATGTAGAGGTATGCACTCAATCTGAAATTTAGAGACGTGAGCATTGATGTGGATCTGTAGATTGGATAGCTTATTGATGTTTACAGACTATCATCCATTGGTTCTATTCAATGCAGTTTACTAATTCCATCAATAATAATCAAGTTGTCTTTGTGCGTAACTCTTTTCACATAATTTTGTGACATAGTTTTATTGCTCAAGTGCCAAGGAATACAACGATCTGGCGACTATCTTCTTCAACACCCAGGTTTGGAATCATTTTGACAGTCTCTCCTTTTCAGGAAATGCCAGTGTTTCTCACATGTATGTGTGCCTTTCTTTCTTCAGGACGATGCCATACGCAATTTATTTAGTGCAAATACTTTCCGCGAGTACAGTGCGCAAAGTCTCCTAACATTTCTGGTATATCACACTATGTCGTTTTGTTATGGGATTTGATCTACTGCGTTGACCATGTCCATTTTTATATTAATAAAGATAGGCGTCCCGGTGAAATACTGTTACATGTTGTTTTCCTCTTTTTTTCCAGACTATGAGAATAATTTTCTGTGTGATTATTTTCTACAGCTTTCTCATTTTTTCCCCAACCATTTGATTTTAAAAATTTCTTCAAAAATATTTTTTATTGATTTTAGAGATCGTGTACTCTAAGAAATGTATGAATTTATTGTTAGGCCACTAAAATATGTTTTTGGAAAACTAGATGCAGGGGCCTTGTCTAGCAACCTAAGAAATGATAATTAACCACCACTGACTGTATCTACTGTATTTAAAGAATCAACTGGCTGTGTACTGCTCATTTCAGCTCATTTCAACGGAGGAAAGTGTATGTTAAAGTGTCAAGATATGTTTCCCTCTGTTCAAATATGGCATATTAACATACCATGAAAAATGGACATGAAGAAAGAGTTCTTTTCCAGTTTGTCTAGTATCCTTACAGCATGATTACGTCAAAATACTGTCAACGTGGGGCTCTAAGAGAACTTTTAGAGAGGATATTACAGCATATTGGGCCTTTTGCCAGCTCTAGGACGTTCAAGTGCTTTTGAGTGGACCCACCTATTTGCATGTGCTTTCATAAGAAATTGTCCGGTTATTTTTTCAGAAATTCATGTCCATAAAATTTGGAAAGTCAAAAAGGTTGTCATTGGGAGATTATTTTTCTTGTGAATGACTAGTTGGAGGCTACTTTTTCTTTGAGTGTCGTGTTGGAATGTCATAATTACTCAATTGTCGTAGGTGTCATGATTTTTTCTGGCTGAAAGTGATCTTCTTTCTGGGTATACTTCAATCAATGGAAAATAATCTGTGGAAATATAGTGCTGATTCTTTGTGATATAAATTAATTTCCACAATAAACCTTCATTTAAGTGAGGTTATCAACAATAATGGAGTGCATCTGGTTTTTTATTGGAACTTTGTGTTTTGTCGTTTATGTTGATCTGCCGGATTTGTAATGATTATCTAGAGATTATCCATTTCACTTAACTGTGGCTCCCTCTACAGAAAATTACTCACATTTGAACCATTGATGCCTGCAGGTCGTTTTCTATTCTTTGGCAGTTGTCACATTTGGAACAAGTGTTCCCGCGGGTCAGTTTATTCCTGGAATCACTATCGGATCGACTTACGGGAGATTAGTAGGAATGCTAGTGGTTAAAATTTACAAAAAGCTTAATGTTGAAGAGGGAACGTGAGTGTCCTTTTGCCTCTCTAATTTATCTAGGAATGATCTATATTCTTACCGTTCAGTTTTTATTTACGTTGAAGTTTCAGTAGTACACATGTTAAACAAAGATCTAGGATGCTAGTATTTCATTTCGCCATCAGAGATATAGGAAGTATAATGATCTGATCTCAATCTATCTTAGGGGTATTTTCGTCATTTGCTTATGGGCATGTTTTCCCTTCATGAGGGCAGCCAAGAAGAGTGAGTTTGTGACTCATTTCCGTTTATCCCTTTTCCTATCTCCTCCTATCCGCTCTCTCCCTCATTCTCTCTACTCAATAGGTTCGAATTGAACCATTCTTTCATTGTTGGGATTATCAGTCACATTGACTGTCGTTGACTAACATGTTCATAGGACGTATCACATAATCTACTACATATACTGCTGAAAGTGTAAAAATTCATAGAGTAAAGGAGTAGAGAGTGAAGAGAGATGAATTAGGGAGGTAATGAGAGAGGAGAGCAGCGGCCAGGAGGAATTTGAGGCTTCTCTTTTTGAAAGGATGCTTAGCCAGGTTTCACAGGTTGGCACAAACTTGATACAAATTATAGGGGAGATAAGAGGAGAGAAAAAAAATACAATACCTCCCATTAGTTTTAACAGAACGAAATGAAGGTCAGGGGGTATCAAACGCAAAGAAAGAAGCACCTTTAATTTCTTTGGTTTTAGCAGGCTCAGTATCATGAAATGTTTAACCCATCTTTAGCCTTGTCTGCTTCCTCTAGTGTGTTAAACATTCGTTTTTATCCTCTCTTTCGCTCTCTGTCTCTCCTCGCTATCTCTCTCCTTCTCACTCCTTTCCTCTCTTTCCCCCACATATCTCTCTCTGCCTTTCCCTCTCCCTCTCGCACTGACCTTCCCTCTCTCTGCACATCTCTCTCTCTGCCTTTCCCTCTGCCAGTTTGTCGTTCTTCCCCCTTTCCCCTTTCTCTCTCTATAAAATCACATCAGAGTCGTTCTGCACATCTCTCTCTCTGCCTTTCCCTATCACCATCTACGAAATCTTGATTGATTGGATGACCCTGATCCGGATCTGATTGACAAATTGGAAATTCCAGATAGTATGATCGAGCTGATCTAAAAATTGATCGATGCTGTAAAAATTGATCGATTGCTGACACCAAATGATAAAATTGCTCTTCCTCTCTGATTACTTTTCTGGTTACAGGTATGCTCTTCTCGGTGCAGCATCTTTCTTGGGCGGTTCTATGAGAATGACTGTGTCCCTCTGTGTCATTATGGTAGAAATCACTAATAATTTGAAACTCCTCCCCCTTATCATGCTTGTCCTCCTTATATCTAAGGTTAATGACTTCCTCAAACCAAATAAGTTATTAATCCAGCACACATCCCATTTATACCAATTAAAATGCAGGCTGTTGGTGATGTCTTTAATGAAGGGTTATATGAAGTACAAGCTCGAGTGAAGGGCATCCCATTGCTTGAATCTCGGCCAAAACAGTACATGCGACGTGTAACTGCAAAAGAAGCATGCAAGAACCAGAATGTCTGTGTTCTTATTTTCTCATTCTTTTTTCAGCGCACAATTTTTGAAATAATTACCCCCTTAGACTCACTGGATTTATTTTCATGTGCGCCAGGTTATATCATTTCCTCGTGTTGTGAAAGTTTCTGATGTGATTTCTGTTCTCCGCACCCACAAGCACAATGGCTTCCCTGTGAGTTGATTCAAACATTTAATCTCTCGATTTCTTCTTCATTCTGGTTAGAAACCTGCACTATCACTGGTACGTCCCGGGAGGGAACAGGATGAACTTCTCCTCGAAGCGTCATCCGTGAAGTATTGCCACAGTTTTAATTCTTCCATCAGGTCCTCCATGACGTGTGTCCAGTGATGTATCCTGGCACACAGCATTTGACCTGTCTCGTGCCCGAGTGCATGGGATGGGACAGAATGTAAAGTGTCCCTTCCCATCCCTGAACTCTAATTACCACTCCCCCCTATGACATCTTAAATGAATCACAGTGAGTCAAGGGACTCTCTAGTTTATGGGGTTTTTTTCATGTTGATCGGCATTCGTGTGGGGCCCTGCGGAGGATGAAATTTTGATAGAGATCTTGATGTCGATCTCTATGGAGAATAGCCTTTTGAGGGGAAGAAAGGGATGCAGAATTATCATAGGAACTGTATAAAACGACTTGAGTCCACAAGACTTGCTCTATTTGAAGTACCCAAGTCCTGAATCCTCAGAATGGGCATCTTCAATCCTTGATAGGACGAGAGAGTTATGCTTGAGTTCCACAAGCACTGGAGCATTCTCTTACAAGGAGAGCACTCAGGAAGGGAACAGGGTTGTCAGAAAAAAATTCAAACTGAGTAGGTCCCAAAAGGTTATTGTGGGCCTTCTTTTGGTCCAAAAGGCATAGGGTTGTCCAAAGTGATCCCTTGAAGAGGCAGCTTAAAATGTGAAGTACACCGCTGACAAGACAAAACAGAAGATCAAATTCTGACAGGCCTGATCAAAGATATTCTGCTGATTCTGGAACCTGTAGAATCTGTCAGAAGATACCGTGTGCCTCTATAAGATTCTGCCAAGGCGAAACAGAATATTTTGAGCTGTAAAAAAGTTATCACAGAGATATTCTGCAGATTATTGCCAAGTGTAAGCTCTGTCAGAGGATTTTGTACGTCAAGAAGTGATTTTTTAGAAGATTCTCCAGCCGGGTGAACCATTTGGTAGTGGGCCTCATGAAATGAATTTCTGGACTACATCAGAGAGCCAACAGTAGGATATAGAATGAGCAAATAGGGCAGTAACAGAATAACAAAGGCGACTGCAGGCACGGATTGGCTCTTATTACAGTGGGTATAGAAAGAGCAAACTGTAGCATCTTTTGTGCTGAGCCGGATGCTTTGCGCACCGTCTACATATTCATGCCTACACTCCTTACGGAGGGATATATATTGGAAGGAAAACTATTTTTAATTGAAAATGACAAAAATACCCCTGACTTCAAAACTTCAAGAATTTCAGGCTTCCAGTCAATGAACTGCTGCTAAATATATTTACTTGTGTATTCTTTTCAGGTGGTCGATCATAAAAGAAATGGGGAGACCCTTGTTATCGGGCTCATACTCAGAAGGTTTGGGCCCGTTATGAGTTTTTTCCTGCATTTTTTGTTTACCTTTTTTCTTGATGACACAAATGGGTTTTCATTTTTATGGTTCAGTCACTTGCTGGTGCTCTTACAGTCTAAGGCAGACTTCCAGAATAGCCCTTTCCCCTCCAACTTAAATACAGGAACTGTGTCTGTCAGGTAGGTACTGATGAATGATTTTATTCTCCTTGATTTCATTTAATTAGATGATTATCTGACTAAATTAATTTTTAAAAAGTACTCCCTCAATACGTATTTCTACGTTATATCTACTTCTCTTTGAACTGAATTTGTTAAACCGGGAATTATCTCACTTTATATGGCTATATTCAATATTAATGTTCACTTCATATGTATGTTTATGTTTGCTTAGTTCGATAGAAAAATGATTTATTCTGTCTTCTGGGCTGATCGTCATCAAACTGATTTAGAAAGCACCAACCAGACACCTAGGGCTTGTCCATTAGGTAAACAAGAGCGAAGTATCAAAAAGATGAACAATCCAGTCTGATCATCAATCAGGCCCCGGGGATCAAGGATCAATCAATCTTCCTTCCGACTGGTCGGTCGATCAATTCGATCATTGGGTCCCACCAGATTCAATATTTGAGCTTGAATTGGTTAAACAGAGAGGAACGTCTTGAAGGAAGGTTCAATGGATTAAGTTATAGTCTATTGACTTTTTTTATTTTTGACAGAGATTGACCCCTTTTTAAAGGAAATATTGATAAGTTTTTTCTTAAATTCAGGCACAACTTTAGTGACTTTGTGAAGCCAGTGTCGAGTAAAGGCCTGTCACTAGAGGATATTTTTCTGACAGAAGATGACCTTAGCATGTTTATAGATCTTGCCCCCTTTGTCAACCCATCTCCTTACGTCGTTCCGGAGGACATGTCCCTGGCAAAGGTCCTCCCTTTCTCTCTAAAAGTTTAAAATTCCTCTTTTTTCTCATCATTAAATAATCTTATTATATTCTTATTCTCATTTATTTCAGGTGTATAATCTATTTCGGCAACTAGGTCTGAGACACATATTCGTGATTCCTCGTGCTCCTCATGTTGTTGGTCTGATCACTAGGAAGGACCTGCTTAATGAGGTGATTTACTTGAATGATTAATATGCTTATCCTGGCCCAAATCACGGTGATAAAATTATATTTATTTTGTTTTTTTTTCAGGAAACTGTGGAGTCAGATCCAGTCGAGCTTCAATCGGCCAGTGTAAGGTCTTGTGACTACAACCGCCGCATGTATTTGTGTAATTCCGTCATTAACATATGATTATTATGACATGACATCAATCAATCTTATGCTCTCTCTCCTCTCTCTTAACTCTTTCTAATATCTCTCTTTCTCTCTCTCTCTCTCTCTTAACTCTCTGTTACAACTATCTGTCTACTACCTCTCTCTCCTATTTCCCTTTCTCTCTCTCTCAACTCTCTCTTTACTGTCTCTCTCTTCTCCCTCTCAATCTCTCTCTCCTCACTCAACTCTTTTTGCGGCCTCTTAACCGTGTCCTTACGGTCTCTCCCTTATCTCTCTCCTCTCTTAGTTCTCTGCCTCTCATCTCTCTCACTACTACTGTCTCTACTGTCTCTCTCTCTCTCTTTTCCTCTCACTACTTCTCTCTCAATGCCCTCTAATGCTCAACTCTCTCTTTCTCTCTCTCCTTCCAGCTATCATCAATATCCAGTTTCTCTCTGTTATTTTGAAGAGCAGTTGTTATTTTGCAGAGATTCTACAACAGCCCATAGAGAATCAGGGAATACCGGCAGGCGTGTGCAGGATATGGAAGGCCCCCTCCTGGATAGCCTTCTAACCTAGTGACCCTCTTCTTAATCAGTTGATGTTACAAAGGGGAAGGTAAGAGATAGGTCTATATTCTTTCTCCTTACAATGCCTTAATTGAGCTATCATGTATATTGTATGTCACTCTTGCAATCTCATTATTTTATACATAATCTGATGACATTCAAATACACCATCGTCATACGCATTGATCATAGTTCATGATTATACGGAATCCCAGAAACCATCCTGTTTCAGAACTGTGCCGTCGGGAAAAGTGCACACCCCTGGCATTCTGATTATGTATGACGTCGGGAAAAGAAACCGATGGACGTTTTGATTTATAGTAAGTTTTAAAATCTGAGAAAAAGTTGATGAAATTTCAGTTCATTCGTCCGGTCTGCCGTCCAACACCTGCGGACGGAGTGGCCTATTCATTCCGGAACTAAAAAATCATCTGTGGCAGACAAATTCCCATCTAGTCAGATATCTGAGACCTGAAAGAAATTTCTTCTTCATCCGGGGACCAAACAAACCTTCCCATCCTCGTCCGTGCACTATATGCATCGATACATGACAGAAACATATACATAGAATGTGCTTCAACATAGTATTTAAGATAGATGTATACATCTACTAATATTGGCTTGTGTATTGCGAGTGGACCTTACTGTCCTTATGGGATATGTTGCTATTTAGCCATATATTATTTTGTGCCACTATTGGCTTAATTTCTATCTCTAGGATGAAATCTTCTATTTTTCTTGGGGCCTCTATCAACTACAATAGTTGAACTCCTACCAAGCTACCACCATCTCTAGTGCGCAGATTTGATACTTTTCACCTGAGTATAGATCCTGTTTCCAATATTGTTCAAATGCAAAATAGATCACATTGGGTACTCTGGTCTTTATTAAAATCCATTCTGCATCTTATGCAAAACAAATATTGTTTGCATTCTGCCATGTCAGCGCAGGTATGTATGTAATTCAACTGTTCTTGTTTCACAGTAGCGATATATTGTGTTTCTAGCTTGAATATATGAGAAGTGTTAGTTTTTGTCCCTTGGAGAAAAAATGTGTTCATTTTCAAAATAGGTCACCCTATTCAATATCTTAGAGGGGAAAATAATATAATATGTTTAAAGCTATGTTAGACAATATTAGGTCCAGTTAATGCATTTCATATTCTAGGATGACAATGCAGTGTTGCCTTCCAAGTTATGTTGGGATAGTACGATTATTTAACCAATGCCTGGGTAAACTAGTGGCTAATGATTTCAATATGAGACAATGTAGACAATTACTTATTACAAATTAAACTCCAGTTTGTTCTCCTAAGAAAAATATGTTTTTTTATATTTTATACCTTAAAAGACCAATTGATTTTTATATAAATAAATATCACGTAGTACCTTAATGTATCTGACATTTTGTTTAAAGAATATGGGCACATTTCAAAAAATAGATAAATATTTTATCATAACAACGTGACAAGTTCAGAAAATATTTCTGCATAATTCCACCAAGCTAGGATATGCTACAATCAGTATATGTAGCCGATATTAGTAGTCCTAAAAAAAACCAAAATGTTAGATAATAATAATGGATAAAGTTAAGATGATAACGGGTAAAGGTTGGTGGTCTCTAACCAGATTATAACATCAGATACCAGTAAGGAGATAAGGATAATATATATTGACATCGTTAAGGGGATAACATTATGAAATATTACTTTTTCCACTACTACTATTGGATATTGTGAAGAAATAACGTCAGTATAGAATGCTTAAAAGTAAAATTGATAATAAAAAAAGTAATACTAAAAATTGATATCACTAATATCGCTAATGTAAATTATTAAGATAAGGATGGCAATTAATATATATGAAAGAAACAATATCAATTTGTCTTATACAAAAAAGATAGCATAAGGGTGATAACCGTGTGGGTTAGACATGATCTGATTTATTAATATGTATAAAACATTTGAGGAAGGAAAAAAATTGAAGGATATTTTGGGGCCCAGTTATGAAATGTTGAAGACGAAACGAAATACATGGGGATGACTTGGATGGAAGAATGAAGAACTAAACAAAGATTTCTAAGTGATTAAATGATGAAGTATGTTTTCTTCGAGAGTTAAAATGAAACTAGAATCCATGGAAGGTTTCAATCGTAGAGCCATTTTTTTCCGCTTCTTTCTGCCTTGTTGAATGGTTGAATTATTGGCCAGACAAAGCGGCAAACTTGACGTTGGACAGAGGTAACTATCGCCACCAAGCAGTTGTAATGGTTCCCGAAATATGTTATCAAGCCACCTAACAGAGTATGCATCAATTCCATGGGAAGTGTGCATCCCAACCTAACAGGGTTGTGGGGCTTGGATTTCATTGGAGCCAGGTCAAGAATGTTGGGTTTTGTGTCGTGGTTCAATCATGGAAAACCTAGCTTCCATGGATGTGGAAGCATTTATCAATTCCAAATTGATCTATAAAATCATACATCACATGTACCTTACGGGGAACTCATTCCACTCTTGACCTGCTCACTTTGAGATCATTTTGAAGCTGTTTAGGTGCCCAGACTCTTGAAATATCCTCATGATCATGTTGCTCTTTGATCTCCACATCTTTTTCCTCAACTCTCCTTGAAAATCTAGAAGATCTTCTCACCATGAAGACACTCTCCTTGGTTGAGTAGAAAAGAGAGCACAGTGGAGAAAAGGGGGTTCTCAATTCTGGTTGGCCTAGGTGCTTGAAAATGAGTTCCCCTTCCCTATTTATATTTTACTTAATTTTTTTCTAAAAAACCCCATAAAAGAAAATATATTTACCAATGTCCCTATGATCCTATGTGTGTGACCCTCTAGGCTCATGTATTACTCTAGTTAATAACTTTAGTGACCCAGTAACAATTATTGGCCAACCTTATTAATTAACTATAATAATATATAAGTTAATTCACTAAGGATCAATTTAACCCAATGGATCGGTTAAGTGTCCAGCTCGTGAGGTGCCAAGCTACATCTCGTGTTCTAGAAGATACCGAGTAGTGTTCGAACTCTCTCATGGAACCTTTACCCTTGTCAGTTACCGCACATGTACGATCCATCATGCACGCGAGACTCTTGGACGACTTAGGTATGGTTGATCGTCAAACCCTAATCTGTCATTTGATTAGTACCGATGTGTGACACAGGTCATCGGAGAACGCCTTCTCCAGTATCCTCACTACCCTAGAGAGGAATTTGTTGCATCATCTTCCTTGAGTCAATCTCCTCTTATACCAAGGGTGGATGATCTTGTCTTCACCACTCAATTATTTCCATAAGCTTCCTACTACATCTGAGTTATGACTTATTTGAATCCCATGATTTGAGGATTATAAGTCATAATATGTCCTTGGTGTCTCAGGTCTCAGGTCAAAATGTATTCTTCCACCCACAATATGTCCTTGGTGTCTTTGGTCAATGCATCACTTATACAAACATGACAATACATGTTTAGGTATAATATCATTCAGAGATTCTTCGAATCAATTAGATGAAATCTTTCTCCAAAGAGCACCCACTATCTGTCATTAGTGTCACCACACTAATAGCCACATGGTCAGCTATACTTATCATACAAGTAAGACTAGTTAGTGTTATTCTATCCAGATAATATGATGTCCATCTAGACTATCCATCGAACATAGATATTTTGAACATAGTAATGATCACTGATTTTCATCTCATCATAATTCACTATGTCATTGCACATATTCATGGACTTCATTATAAACATCACACTAGAATAATAATGAACGTAATATTTTATTCAATGAACTTAAATAAAATATGATGGTGTGATTTGGATTGACGCCTAAATTTTATCCATCAAAGAAGGCAAGTAAGGAGGCGCTTGGTACTCGCCCAAATACATGCCTTGTGCTCTGACGGAGAGTGCTCCTCAGGGATCGTCGCCACGTTGTCGAAACTGTCTTCATCGTCACCGACAACCAGCCGGCTCACGCGCTGCACGGCCAGCACGCCAAGGCTATGGAGAAGGAATCTCGGTTTAACATCCCAGGTGAGAAGCACGACCATGCCATCGACTTGCATCGCCAATTCCGAGTGTTTGATGTGGGAAACCATGTGATGGTGACACTTAGACCATAGAGTTTTTCTCCCGGGTTGGCTACATTGCTACGTGTTCGTAGCGCCGGCCCGTTCTCGATCCTCCAACGAGTAGGTAATGATGCCTACGTTGTCAAAATTCCTCCCTCGTGGAGAATCAGCTCCACGTTTAATGTGGCAGACCTGGCTCCGTACCGAGCCCCTTCTCTCCCCTCTGACCCAGCCTTTCTAGACCTCTCCCCTCACGACCACTTCCCCAACATTCTTACCCGATTGGCACAAGTCAGTCGATTATATACTACAAGAGGTAATTAACTATGCAGGGGACGAGGTATCGCAGAGGTTTTTGGTGCGCTGATAGGGATGTACAGGGCCAAACAACTCATGGATTATGGAGGATGAAGTACGACGTCTTCGGCCTGATCTTCTTCACCTGCTGCCACTAGTTACCCCAACTCGTTCAGAGTCGAGTTCTTCCGACCTTGGGAGGATTGATGGAGAGCGCTCGTTCGAGATCGCCGCCACATCGTCGAAACTATCTTCATCGACACCGGCAACCAGCCGGCTCGCGCGCTGCACGACTGGCACGCCAAGGCTACGGAAAAGTAATCCGGGTTTAAGACCCAAGTGAGAAGCACAACCGCACCATAGACTGAAATTGAATCTCTCGCCGGCTCGTACTCATTTTGTTTGCCACTTTATCATGTTTTTGTTTTCATCATTCGTATCATCATGTTTTCGTATACCTATTGCCGTATCCATCCGTATCATTTTATTTTTGCATCATTTTAATCTCCTAGTTTCTTTATTTATGTTGTAAAAGGGGGTCTCTTATTTGACCCCCCTTTTTGGACTCATTGTAAAGGGCCCATCTTGGCCCTATATAAGGCCATGATGGGCACCGCTCATACACAGATGTGGAGTTTCAAGTGTTGTCAGTTAAACATCATCATTTCTTGCAGGCTACGTTAGGATCATTTGTTCACCGCAGGTAAGTTTCTCCCTTGCGCATTTCCTGGGTTGATTGCACCATTCGTGCACCAGTCGGTAGTGTGGCAACTTTTTCGTACCCTTCGACCGCAAGCATTCATCACACAGATCGACCACGCCCATGTCCCACCAGTCGTCATTGATGATTCAACGCCCCTGCATCGCTGACATCGGCCGTGGTTCACGTGGTAGTCACATCCAGTTGCGGGACCCAACAAGTGAATGGAGCATGCATGACTGCACCGACTGAACCCCTCTCACCCGCTGGTTGACTCTACAGGCACACAATTTGTTCTCCATTGGCGAACGGTTGCACCACAATCATGGGCAACAGATTTGCGGCAGCTTATGAGCCTCAATCACGACTTACCGCAAGTCCGCTGCCCTGTGCTTTCTGTGATCAGAGAGCTGCAGGTCGCGAGTTAGACGGACCGACGAACCGAGACCCGCAACCGAGCATCGCGAGCCGATAATCTCTTAGCTTGAAATAGTATTCAACGGTCTCTTTCTCCCCCATTACTTGCGCGCGCGACAGCCTTGTTTTGGACAAAACCAGCGTGTCCCACATTCTCCAGCATTGCACAGCTGAGTGCGTGGGCTGCTCGCAAGTCATCTGAACAGTTCAACTACTGATTCCACTCTACTCTGTTCAGTCGATGCTTGCTTGTCGGTTGGTCAGTCCCCTAGTGTGACAGATCACCGATGACAATCCTGGTCGTCTCATTAATGCGAGCGATGCCGTTTCAAGCTGTGTTGCATCACTCCGTGCCCGAGTGTCGCCGCTACCGCTGTGAGACAGCCTCAGCTAACGAAGTCGATGCAATCCATCGATGACGTGCAGGCTCGACGCATGAGTCCTCTGCCCGACTTGTACTGAGCCATCCATTGTAGGCGCCGCTGCCATTGCCTAACACCGTTTCTGCGTCGCTCTCGCCCGTGCTCCCGCCGCGATGAACACTGTCTGATTTGCTCCGGCCACATCTATCCTCCGATACAGATGCGCCGTTGAGCCCCAACCATTCACCCGTAGAGTTTCGCCTCTGCTCCTCTATTCTCCTCGTCTCCAACCTACGGTATCATGCTCTAGTGCTGCGACACCAGCGACAGTTGAGCCAATCCGTGCTCGTCCACAGCACACCTCCACCTACCTGCTCGCACAGGACCGTGCACAGAAGAAGACACCGACGACGAACGTGGCCACCAATGAGGTACGCCATTCCCCTTGCTCGTCAGCTAAATTACATCTTTCAGTATATTTTTGGGTGCACTCCACCGTGCTCAGGTTAGTTTAGGTGAGAGTTTAATTATCGAAAAACTACAAGTCGAATGTCTTCACAGGTACGGGTTGAGCCCGTCCGTTATGTGCGAGCCCCTATGTAATTATTCCGTTCGGCATCGTAGTTGCCGTCGTCGCTTTGACGAGTCTCAGAAGGTCACCGTCACCGTCCTCAGTCGGCCACCTCGGAGCTCGGAGTTCCGCGAATCTCCACGAGTCGGGGTCTGCACGTACTTCCATCTAGGATACACCATTATGTAGTTACATTCCTTGAAGGGAATTTCCCGTCGAACAACGTCATTGACGATGTCCGACATCATCCTTTAGGTACCCGAGTATCGTCTCGGTGCCAACCGGATGACGTCTTGACGACGTCCGGCATCATGCTCTAAGGAGACTGGCCTGACTTCACCTACAATGGGTGCATCATTCATTTCTTCAGCTATGATCAATGTCATTGTATTTTATAGAATTTGAGTTGACCACAATTACATTTTAGTCTTGAGGTTGCTTTACCCTTATTTGTCAGAGGAGCCACACACTTCAGCATGGTATGCGTCAAGGTTGGCTTTATACTTCATAAAATGGCTACATGATGTCATAACCGTCGTTGGATGATCAATCAAGATTGTCTACAACATATTCCACTCAACCTGCATTAATACATTTTATATGTTTGAAAGACAAATAAATGCTCAAAAAGTCAACATATGTTGAGTGATTTTTCATATTTTTAAAATAAAGGAAACATCACAATGCCAAGCATAAAATGTTTTGGCAAGTACGCAATAAACATGATATTATATATTTCGGTGCCAATGAAGCCAAACTATGTCGTCGTGGGGCTTGATTACAAAGTGAAATGTAAATAAGTTGGTGTGTGAACTGTAATATTGAACTGTAATATCTCTATGGCCAACACAAATGTAAATTAGATGTGTAATACCTAAAGATTCTGGTTCCTTGTTGATGTCACCGTCAAGAGAAATGATATACCATTTTATTCGACAACAATGCTTTACACACACAGATCGTCTTGATTCTAGGAGCCTTTAGATGGGATCATTCATTAGTGATATACCATGCCCCACAGAAAAAGCTGTTTTGATGGAGCACTTATCTCATACACAGATAGATATTCACGAGAAATCTTCACTAGTGTAGGGTAGACGAGAAACCCTTTAAAATTCACACCATTTTTAGCAGTTTCACCACCTCCTTGACTCAGCGTATGTAGGAAGATGTCGAATTAATTCCACAGACATGTTATTGCCATTCACGTTACGAGTTCACTGTTCACCACCTGATTAACCCAGGCCCATGATGGTGGTTCTTGACGGCTGATTGGATTCATATTGCTTCTGTATCCAATTGGGAAGATAGCTCTGATATAGGCTACATTCTTCGAGTATATTTTATCATCAAGCATCATGCCCTTGCAAAAGGGGTTAAGTAGGACATCAACATGGACAATGTTGTTGTTCCAAAGCAGGGTCGTGTATCCTACTAGTTTTATCTTCATGGTTATGCATGCACTCTTAAATGATATTTTCTTATCCCATGGATAATGTATCTTAGAGACCATGTCATGACCACATTCATATGTTGCAATAATGCCCCCAATAGTTGTAGGATGTCTTTAATATTAGACTCTGCTGGCCTTCTCAGATGATATGTTGTGAAGGCAAATGGACCCCATAGGAAGGTGAAATCCTTGAGCAGCTCCCACTCATCTCAAGTGTTATTCATCTGCTTAAATCCTTTTTAGGAGAAGGTGGCACCTACATTGAACTTGTCTCACTTTGCAATAACAACATCAAGCATATCTTGAGTGCATTACTCCACCGCGTTAGGCAATTGAGTATTGGTAACTTTGTCACATTGCTCATCTTTGTCACATCACTCTTCACCTCCACGATGGGTTCCTCGGAAGGGATATCAAAACTCTTATGTGTGGACTGGACGATGAGGTTCAATAATTGTGCATTGCATGGAACACACATTTTTATCTCACAGTTTTTCTCAAGTATGACCATCATTATTTTGTTGCTTGATGCATTATCTGTTGTCACTATGCAAACCTGCTATAGAAAAAATTATAAACTATATTTTGCCCCGCTAACTTTAATGTGATAGATGAAGACATTGTTCAGTGCCCACCTTTGTGTCCAAACTGAATTCCTCTAATACCTTTAGGAGGATTGTAGCCATAGACTCCTCATCATGCCCCCAGCATAGTTCTCGAACATAGAAGACATGCTATGGATACTGCCCACGAGCATCAGTCCACTGAATGATTATGCCTAATATGCCACAACCATTCTCTATCATCCTCCTGTCAGTTGTGATCGATACTCGGTCAACATCGGGCAACATTTACATGATCTCCACCTTCAACATGTCGATTAACTTCATCATCCATGACTTGATAACACATGCGCTAGGGGGGTCCACCTCAGTTTGTGTTATCATCATGTTTCCTTCCATGTATTGTACCCACCCAAATGCCACAAAAAATCAATGCGACAAACAAGGCGAATAATGTCATCCTTTGTTTTCTCAATTGTTAGACCCCTCAAGAGTCACCTACCCCTGAATAGTCCTGATGTCCCATTATCCAAGAGCTTCTCTAAACAATGTTGTGTGGCATAATCACCTTTAACACATCATGTTCTTTAGGGTGGAGAAACTTGAAGTGTAGCCAAAAGACACCTGTACTATTGTCCAATGGTCGCTTCACTTGGACGATCTTTGTCACATTCTTGCATGATAAATTTTGGACTCATATATGTTATCACTGACGAGTTTAAAATATTTAAGTATCAGTGGTTTATGAACCTTTGAAAGCTAATAGGTTGTGTCTTGTGTAACTTATTCATCTGCTAAGTTATCCAGTTTTTGGGGTAATGTGTCTCTGCATACGAACAATGAACAATAAATGCTAAATACAATATGTGATCTAATGTATTGACATAAAAACTGTGTATTTTAATTGAATTTTTTTCAAATACCAGATCATATCAAGATAATTTTGAAGAAAATCCGACAACCCAAAATGTCTAAAGAAAATGTTTGAATTAAGACAACTTTCTGAAGTTTTCTTACAATCAACATAAAATTAAAGGTATAAGACATCATTTTATTATTCTTCATCACTGTATTATAGGGAACTGATCTCTTAGAAATTTCTATAAATTAAATGCTTCACAACAATCTTGATTTAACAAAAACACCTAACAATTGAGGCTTTGTAGCCCTTGCCACTACCGCCCTACCCCACCACCTATTATCCCCCACTCGGCTGTCCTTAGTAGCTGCCACCACTGCCATCTGTTTGTCGTTGCTGCTGCTTGTTCGTCACTACTACAGCCCTCTCCCAGCCACTGATAATCATAAATATAATACTGCTTTTATTAATAAGTTCGTGCTTTATGTCCTTATTTTAATTGCCATGATCATAAATACATCTCATTAAGGCTTCAAATGTTTTTTTTCCTTTTTTAGAATGAATTTATTATATTCTTGATTTTTGTTATTTTCAAATAGTTCTCAAACTAATTTCATGAATAAAATAAATTTAAAAATAAGAAACCATTTTTTTATTTTTTAAAATATTTAAAATGTATTCTTATTTTTTATAGACTTTCTAGTGTTTTTGGGGAATTTTCTGACATTAAATTAATAAAGAAACTAATTTATAAGTGAAAAAATATAACTTTTTGCACTCCTAGAAATACATGCCACTAGCAATCCATCACACAAATTGGAGGAGAGACTAAATTGGATGGGAGAGATTGCTCCCAATTGAAACAATGATATGTAACGATCTAGGAGTTCCGGGCTGAAATTTGGAGGGTAGTTCATTATTTCCCCCCTCCTGCCATCCATCATCTTGTATCTAGAAATAGAAACCCCCCATTCTTATAAAAAAGGCACCATTGGATTTTGTTCTAAATTATGATTAGCGGAGTGATTTGCTCATTCAAAAACTTGTTTTTTGTCCATTCTTGTACTCCAAGAGCGAAGGATTGAAGGAGTAACATTCATGTATTCATCTTTTTTCTAGGTTAACATCACCGATGGCCTAGATTTTTACTATCATGCACGCCACCTCCAACTCCGCCACTCATTGGCGCCAATCTAGCTAGAATTTTTGTTGCACCAGCAACTGTAAAGTCATCATCAACTCTAATCGTATCGGTATTTATTTAGAATTAATTAGTATTTTATACTATAAAGTTATATTAAAACTCTTTAAATTATTTTGTATATTCTTAATAAATTAAGCTAATTAAGATAAATATGTCCTCATCATTTTAGATTTAATTTGAATTAATTTTCAATAGTTTAATTTTATTAATTTAGGTTCAATTTATAAAATAAATATTAAAAAACAAAAAAATGTATTTAAAGCTAAACTTCACTTAATTCAATACTTACTCTCTATGGATTTGGCCCTTAATCTTCCTATGCTCTTGGGGACAATTATAAATTTTTTTGTATAAACCAGAAGCCTTGAACACTTATTTCATTAACTTCTGGTTCATTTGCGGCCTCTTCCAACTACCTCTTCCAACAGCTTGTTAATCGCCACCACCACTGAGGGTTGTTGGCGACTGCTAATTCCTGTTCACAGACACAGCCACCTCCTCCCACTCGACTCTGTGAAATGAAATGTCTCATGTTTGCTGATGCTGCCTTCCTCTCCTAGCTGTCTCTTCCAGAAGCTTGTTCACCACCACTGTTGTTGATAATTGTTTGCCACTGATGTGGCCCCCTCCCGATTGCCTCTTCATGTTGCTTCTTGCCTTCTTCCAACAAGCTGTTGCCGCCATGGCCAGTGTTACCTGTTCACTGCCATATCT
>NC_135842.1:15195000-15232500 GCF_029677425.1 Wolffia australiana
TTGTTGCAAAATCCAGCCCCGATCCGCAGCAAGGGCCAATAAGATCCGCACAGTATTCAGCTTGGCAACGGGAGCAAAGGTCTCCTGATAATCAATGCCATGTTTCTGAGTGAACCCTTGTGCCACAACCCGGGCTTTGTGGCGCTCAATAGAACCGTCAGAATTATGCTTCACAGCATACACCCAACGGCTACCCACGAGATGCTTCTCGGCCGGTAGAGGAACCAGATCCCACGTTTCATTGTGAGTAAGAGCCTGAAGTTCTTCCGCCATGGCCTGACGCCAATGCGGAAATGAAAGGGCAATGTCCACCGTCTTGGGAAGGGAAGTGGCATCAAGGGAGGTGAGAAGGGCATGATAAGAGGGTGAGAGGCGATGAGAGGAGATAGATTCCGCCAACGGATAGAGGGGAGAGGAACGGGAAGAGGGCAGCATGGCTAATGAGGAGGTGGCAGGAGGGGTGGAGGTTGAGGGAGACGGGGCAGCAGGAGACGAAGAAGGAAGCCGAGGCTTGCGACGAGCAAGGGTAATACCATAGCGTTTTTCAGGCGGGCAGCGACGGATAGGGAGCGGAGGAATTGAAGAAGGTGCAGCAGAAGGGTCGAGCGCAGGAGCAGATACTGGAGGAGGCTCCACAGGAGGGACTGAGACGGCGGCCGGAGGCGGGTCGGGAGGCACAATTGCTGGAGGAGCAACAGGCGGAGACACGTCGGGCGGGGCCGGTGAAGAGGGACGAGGGACGAGGATGAGGAATTCGAGTGGATCGGAGGGAGATGGGGACGATGAGGGTTCAGGAGAGGAGGAGGAATAGTAGGGAAGCAATTCATCAAACGTGGCATCTTTGGTGACGACGAACCGACGAGAGGGTGGATGATAGCATAAATAGCCTTTTGGTGGAAGAATAGCCAACAAACACACACTTGATAGCACGGGATCCAGTATATCACGACCAAGTTGGTGGTTGGGCGCATAGCATACACATCCAAATACACGAGGAGTAAGATGAGTTCGGAGAGAGAGAGTTGGAAAGGAATGCTGAAGACGGTCAATGGGAGTGGAGTAGTCAAGCACTCGAGATGGAAGGCGATTAAGAAGATGGATGGCGGTGGAGACGGCTTCCCCAAAAATACTTGGGCACCTGCATATGGAAGAGAAGGCTCCGAGTCATTTCAAAGATGTGACGGAATTTTCTTTCGGCAACGCCATTTTGCTGTGGTGTATAGGGACAAGAAGTTTCATGGATAATGCCTTTGTCTTGGAAGAAGGTGCTTAACGTGGTGTTAACGTAGTCTTTAGCATTGTCGGAGCGGAAGCGACGAATGGATATAGAGAATTGAGTTTGGATAAGGGAGTAAAATTGAGGAATGACACGAGATATCTTCGATTTGTTCTTCAAGAAATATGCCCACGTGAATCGAGTAGCGCCACAATAAAGATGCATAACCACCGAGAACCGGAAGTACTATGAATAGGGGAAGGCCCCCACACATCGGTGTGAATAAGGGAGAATGGGGTCGAAGAATGAGAAGACGAGATAGGATACATGGTACGATGATGTTTGGCAATTCGATAAGCAGTACAAACAAAACGGTCCACAGAATGGCCTTGAAAGAGTTTAGGAAAGAGACGATAAAGAGTAGCAAAAGAAGGATGGCCGAGACGTCGATGAAGAAGCCACAAACGCCGTGGAAGCCGAAAGGGAAACTGCCGCAGCAGCAAAAGCAAGAGAACTCGAACAAGGACGAACAAGATAGAGCCCTCATGCTCCTCAGCAATGGAAATCGCCCTCCCGACACCTTATCACGATAAAAACATGAATTAGGAGAGAAGGTAAGGTCTTGTTTCAAGTCGCGAACAAGGCTAGATAGGGAGAGAAGATGATGAGTAAGGCGAGGAACATGAAGAACTTTAGATAGATGCATAGAAGAGGAAAGGGCCACACGACCAATACCCGCCACGGTGAGAAGATCGCCGGAGGCTGTTTTAACTTTGGAGGAGCCAGAAACGGGTGCATACGTTTGAAAGGCTCGAGGATTTGGGGTCATGTGGCGGTGGCACCGAATCAAGAAGCCAAGTGGAAGAGGAAAAGAATGGCCAGGAGGGGATGTAGGTGTGGGAAGACTGGTGGACATACCTGCGTGGGCCAAGGAGCATGAGCCCACGACTGGAGGATCAAGCAGCGCGTGACGCCCATCTCTTCCGGAGTGAAGCTAGCGGGCGAGGCACTAGTCGCGAGAAGACCGTACAGCATAGGCACTTGACCCGGGGGCACAGACGAGGCGGCTGCAGCAAGGTTGCTCGGTTGCGCGCTTTCGCTGAAGCTTGTAGCACGCCTCCTAGAGTGACCTCGCTTCTTGCAGTAATTGCAAAACAGCGGGATCACCTTTGGAGAATCCTCCGTCCGAGCCGCCGGACCACGTGGCAAAGAGCCGGGTGGTGGAGTCGACGATGGGCGCAGACGAAGAGGAATGAGCTACAAGTGCCGGGCCGAGTTCTGGGCCTGCTGAAAGCGGGATTCTTCAACCCGCACACTGTGGAGCGCATCCTGAAGGTAGGACCAGTCTCTCGATGAATAAGCTGAGCCCGCATAACTTCATATTCCGGTTCAGTCCCATAAGAAACTGGAAAACCCGAAGTTGAAGAGTATATTGGCGGTCCACCGAATGGGGGTCGGGCGGCATGTAGTAGTCAATTTCATTCCACAACGAAATGAGCTCCGTACTATACTCCATGATAGACCGGTCCCCTTGACGCAGGTTAGCGGCCCGATGTACCAATTCGTACAGAGTCGCAATGTTGTGCTTCTTGGAGTGGCTCTCAAGTGCTGCTTCCCAGACCGCCCAAGCCGACTCTAGAGACATGAATTCACCTTTAACACAAGGTGAAATACTGTCCAAGAGCCAACGATGAACTACCCCCTCAACGTCCAGCCAGTCATAATACTTGGGATCGGTCCGGGAAGGTCCGTCTTCTAGAAGATGGCGCATGAGACGCCCTTTTAAAGTTATCTGGACGTACTGGCGCCATTGCAGGAGATTGAATCCAGTAAACATACCATCCGGAGGCATCCGAGGCAAAGAGGATGGTCCAGAGGAGGACGACCAATTCCCGGGCTCGAGAGGCACCGCAGATGCATGTCGCGTAGATACCGGCGTCGAGTCTGGCGGAACAGTAGAGGTCTGGGCTTCAACCGGGTTCGTCATGATGAAAGCAGAGTAGACCACAGTCAAAAGGCGCCGGAACGACGAGAAGCCGGGACTGCAGGCGCCGAGACGTCGGGCGCCGGGACGGTCGGAGCCGGGACGTCGGGCGCCGGGACGGCGGGAGCCGGGACGGCGGGAGCCGGGACGGCGGGAGCCGGGACGGCGGGAGCCGGGACGGCGGGCGCCGGGACGACGGTCGCCGGGACGACGGTCGCTGGACGGCGAAGCGCTGGACGGCGGTCGCCGGACGGCGGCGCCAGCGGCGCGAGCCGGGCGCGAGCCGGGGCGGCGCGAGCCGGGACGGCGGGCGCCGGAGCGGAAGACGCTGGGACGGCGGACGTCAGAACGGCGAGCGCCTGGGAGGCCCGGAGCGAGACGGCGAGAGACCGGAGCGCGAGATCAGGCGGTCGTGAGAACCTCCGAAGATCGGAGCGCAAGGTCGAGCCCAGGAAACCCAGATTAGGGCTCTGATAACATGTAAACAAGAAAAGAACAATTCTTGATAGCAAATGAAAGAGATTACAGGGTTTTATAGGAAGCCCAAATGGGCTGACTAGAGAGGGCCCTTAATGGGCTAACAAGAGAGAGAAAATAAAGACATGTAATACTCAGATCAACATTTAGTATAGAGATAAGAAAGAAGAAGAAGAAGAAAATATCTGATTAATTTGACTGTGATCTTTGCAGAGTCTGTCCATAGATTAGATGTGGCTCTCGGACTAACCAGAGGACCTCCGATGATGTCCAAACTTTAAAGCTTCCCCTTCCACTTTTATCCTCCTTAATTTTGTATCATTGAATATGTTAGTTGACGGGGTGTTTTCTGCAAAAAGTGTAATAGCATGTCTAATTATTTAAGGCAGACAGAACTTTAATGAAATTGAGCGCTTACACTGATTTTCTAGGATTCATTCCTTTGCTCCCACAGACGTCGGCCGTCTCCTGTTACCCTGAATCCTTTCTTTCTCCTTCAATCATCGAAAGTTGGACAGAATCCTCATACCAGACACTTCTTCTGAAAACCTGGACGTGATAGACCCTTATTCTTTCTAACTTTTCTTGACAGGATTTCTATCGAATTCCTTTTTAGTTTTTTATGCTTAATAATGACATTGTTTTAAACAAACGTGGTCTTCTAATAGAGACTTTGAGTTGGCCTCTATCAAAGAAGAATGAATGCAGTCAATAACTTGTTGAATTGGCTGGGAGATCCTCCTGGAGGGGGTTCGTGTACATTTGAAGGGCAACTTTTCTAAAGACAATGACTGGAATACCCCTGATAATGTTGGGCATACTAATGCATTCTAAGTCGATTCTTGGCATGATGACTTTGTAAACCAAGTCCAGTTTGGGCATATTAGATTTCACTTACCATGCTTTGCGCTCAAATTTTGTGTTTTCTTTCTCTGTCCTGTAGAGAATGAGCAGAAATAGGAGACAGTATGTTTACATTTGAATTCTTGTGTGGCAGGGAGCTGTAAAGATCATGGCCAAAGACCTAATTCGAACGCGACATCAGATCACCAAGTTTTATGCTCTAAAGTCTCAGCTCCAAGGGGTTTCCCTCCGGATTCAGGTGTGTGCTAAATTCCCTGATCTATTGATGACGAGTTTGTCATCATTGTCATTATCCTTGTGCATACAACTGACGAGAATGACGACTTGTTATCACCTTTCGTGATCATCTTCCGGAACAGCTCACTCTAATCTTGTGTCATTTTTTTGTTTCTGATTTTATTTTCTGATGACTTGTCAGACTTTAAAGTCAACTCAAGCAATGGGTGAGGCCATGAAAGGGGTCACAAAGGCGATGAGGCAGATGAATCGGCAGATGAACCTTCCTTCCCTGCAGAAGATCATGATGGAATTTGAGAGGCAGAATGAAAAGATGGAGATGGTGACTGAGGTCATGGGAGATGCAATCGATGATGCATTGGAAGGAGATGAAGAAGAAAGTGAAACAGAAGAACTCGTCAGTCAGGTTCTCGATGAGATTGGGATCGACGTCAATGAGCAAGTAAATCCCCTTATATATTTTGTCTTTTGGGTTGTATATCTCCTGATTGGGTTGTATACCTTCTATTTAAAGTTAATCGTTTCCATTCTTTTGGGTTATCTATCTCCTGATTCTTGTTTCTTGACCTCTGGTACCCTATTTCTTCCCCTTTTATGATTCTCTGATTAACTCATTAAGTATCATCATCATAGGCTGGGTTTAAACTCTGTATCTCTTTCTCTAACTCTATATCTATCTCAATACCTCTCTATATCTCTCCCTGTTTATCCCTCTATTTCGCTCTCTCTGTCTCGATCTCAATATCCCTCTATCTCTGCCGCTCTCTTTATTTCACTCTCTCTATCTCCATCTCAAGCTCCCTCTATCTCTGCCTCTATATCTCTATGTTATTCCTATCATCCTCTATCACTGTCTCTTATTTCTCTTTTTCTATCAATATATTTCTATTTCTGTTTATTTCTGTTTCTGTATCTTTATCTCTCGCTATCGCTACTCTCTCCAACTTTTTCTCTATCTCTATGTTTATCTCTATCTTTATCTCTGTCTATCCCCCCCTGTCATCGTAATATGAATCTCTTGTAGATTTACTCATCAAGTTTTGGCTCGTAACTTTGGTGTATTTGTTCAAAAAAAACTTTGGTGTATCTGTGAGCATCCTTTGCTGATATTTATTTATTAGTTTTTTATTTCATTTGTAACGATTCGTGTATATTAATTTATTTGTGATATTTTAGCTGGTCAAGGCGCCTTCCTCAATGGTGGCTGCTCCTGCTGCTCCTGGAAAGGTGGCTCAGGCAGAGTCCGCCGGTGATGATGGGGGAATAGACAGCGAACTTCAAGCAAGGTTAGATAACCTGAGAAAGATGTGACTTTAACTCATTCTTGTGTGTAAATTACCCTCATGTCCCTCATACATTTACATTATTTAACACTCTTTACCAGTGTGCATAAAGTGGTCACTTGACCCAAAGATAATTTCTAGAAATATATTTTTTCTTTTCTTTCATTATTGTACTTGGTTGTTTTGCTTTCTTTATCTCTTTAGAGGTGTCAGGGATTTGTCCTCAAATATCAGCGGCTATTGTTTGATACAAACTGTTAAGGGTCAAGTCGTCATTCCCTACTTTAGTATGGGTTTGTGGAGAGAATTGTATCTATCCATTTGGCATATTTATGCAAGGCCCTAAACCCAAAAATGTGAACTGTCCTCGGGTTCACCTATCAATATCCACCCCAATGTTTGATATTGGCCGTGATGATATATGACATCCATTATAAAGTTGATGATTCCCACCAAGAATTCGATTGCCGGGTCGTGCTAATTCCATATGAATCAGTGCTGAGAAGCATGTACCATCACTCCAGCAATGGCCATAAAAGTCAAGACTGATCAGGATGCTGGTATGGAAGTTCAGTCTGGATACCGTCATTATAGCAGATATCTGATATTGATCAGGACATCGTCAACATGGCCAATAACGATACTAGATATTGGTATGTGATGTCCAAACATAAAAAATGTGTTTATTGATGTAACAAGTCATTTATTATTTGCACTTTAAAATATAAATTTTAACCCTTAAATAATCTTCTGAAAGGACACATAACTGAAACTAATGATGATCTGAAAATGTAATGAACATTTGTATTATTTCATCCTTTTGACAATTATGAATCAATAATCATCATTAAATGATAATGATGATAATTCCCAAACATCACAGTTCAAGTCATAGATTAGTCTCATGAATATCCAAAAAGAGCTCATTGAGATTGTCAGTTCTGGGATCATTAGGTGCTAATCATGAGAGGCATTTTATGATATTTCTTTTATTCAGTTGGTGGAAAGTGTTTTTGTCACATATTAAAAATAATAGAAATTCAGATTGGCCCTAGTGCCCTAAACTTGGTCCCTATTTGATGAAAGATAGTATTTAAGTCATAATTCTTTTAATGGCTTAATTATTTCATAACAAATTAATGTGGACAGACCATATATGAATTTAGAAAACTGAATAGTGATACACAAGGCAATAATTTAATAAGACCGAGCGACGTATCATTCATTGTCATTTTTTAAATAAATTAAATCATGGTTAAGTGGTTAGAAACCACGTCATTATGAGCTGTTTGTTTCAGATTATATTACTATTGTGAACTTTCCATATAACTTTCAATGCCATTATAATGATGCATCAGGTAATACTATAAATTTAGTATTTAGTAAATTATAAATAATATTTAATTGATATTATGGACATTTGTTATATTTGATACAAAATTTAGGAGCAAAAAATCCTATTAATTATTTAGTAATTTAACCAAATTCATGAATATTTTAATATCATAGATCAATTTATTATGCTTGGCTATTTTGTAGCATATGATAAAATTTAAAGCTTCTAAAAACTCAAAATATGATATTCATGGAACTCTAGCATTTCATCCAACAAACAAATGGCAAAGATCCACTGACCTCAAGAAGCAAGAGACGGCTCCATGACAGATTTGCAGGGTTTATCATCTCCTGCTTAGTGAAAAATAAATCAATTGGTCAGAATCCATTGGCCATGGTCTTTTTAATATTAGGATTAGGTTGATAAATCCATTGGCCATGGTCTTTTTAATATTAGGATTAGGTTGATAAATCAATTGGCTAACTAAATTTTAATCATATTCACATCATTGATCAGAGTCTTATTATAATCAGATATCAAAATCTGTTTACGATCAGATTCGCATAATTGATTAGAATCTTTTTATGATCAGTATTTAGACTCTGATCAGTGATCATAATTAAGGCAAGCAAACGGCTCAATCTGTGTGCCCTGACTATGATCAGCTAAGGAATTTGATCCATGCTTAGAATAAGGGAAGGCCAGTGGGTACATTGGCAATTCCTGATTATGATTAATGATCAGAGTAAGATTTTAATATGAGTCTGATTATAAGGTGATTAGATTCTGATCAGAATCAGATTAGGCCAAAGACATGCCGATGTCTCCATTTGCACACCTTGACTATGATTAGATGCTGGTCAGATTTCTCTCTCTGATTATAATCAGATTCATATCATATTCAGAAATTTAGTAAAAATAAAACTCCGATAAGAACCAAAAGATGATCTTAAACTGATCATGGTATAATTTTGGCCATATTTCAACCCTGACTAGATTCTTATTATGCTAATACGTCTCCTCTGATCATTGACCATGCTTAGGCGGATGGATCCCATCAATCTTGTTCTAATCATTGACCAGACATTGCTCTCTGAAAATTAATCATACACATATCAGATTCAGATATCTTATCACTGGTTAGAGGTAGGTTCATGTCCCCCCATCAACCCCTTGATTTTTTCTCAGTGGTTAGACATAGGTTCACTTTATAGCTCTCAACAAAATCAAATTTTGATTGAAGGTTTGAATCTGAGCACAAGTTTCCTCTGCTTATTATTCAGAGAAAAGTTGATGGATCCCCTTGGCCTGATTATGATCACATCATATGTGGATCTCTTATCTAAACTTGACTCTAATCCCTTATCATAATCAAGGTAAGTTGATGGATCTATCGACCTGCCTTAATTTGATCATATTCATATAGGTTTTTCCTATCTTCATTTATACTGACAACTGATATTGTAAAAAAGGACGCCTTATATAGACAAAGTCAAGAAGGGGACATATTTTGATCTTTGATATTCGGTAGGATTGACGCAGCCTTAGTACATGAAAAATGTAGGAACAGGACTTGAATCCACTAGCCTTTCTTTACTTGAGGCTCTAAGTTCTGAATCCACAAAACTAGCTTCTCCAGCCCTTGAGTCCACAAGGGGTTATACTTGAATCCACAAGAACTGAAGCACTCTCTAGCAAAGAGAACATTCAGAGGGGAGAAACAGGAATTATAGAAAACAATGCACAAAGGTACATGGGAGCATTATATAGGCCAAAACAAATGCAGGGTTATCCATAATGATAGTACCCATGAAAGGACAACGCAAAACATTGAGAAAAACAACTCTAACAAGCTAAAACATAGGAGAAGCAGCGTGATTGGCCTAAACAAAGATATTATGCAAATTTTGGAACCTGTAGAATCTGTCAAAAGATATTTGTGTGTCTCAAGAAGATCCTGATAGGACAAAACAGGAGATCTACAGGCCTGACAAGGTGGAGCAGAGATATTCTGCAGATTGCGGTAGAAGAAGAATCTGTCAGAAGATCCTATTAGAGAAAAATCTTTAGGAGGATTAAGTTTGAGAAATATTTGTAAGGGAATTTTGTGGGGCTCTAGGTACTTTTCTGAAGATCCTGCTGTTTCTAGAATGATCTCCTTCTTGGGCCACCAATTGCTAATGGGCCTCAGAAAATGGGCTTAGGATGTTTAGTTATAGCGGATATCCAATATCAGCTTGGATATCGTGGATAAAAGTGGATTCTAATACTGGACTTGATAACGGATACTAGACGTCAGATATTGGGTTCCAACATCCAGATATTGTAAGGTACTTCATATAGAGTAAGTATTCCTTTATCTATTCATTTGGCCTTCCCATATTAAAAAACATTGGAAATATTTTTGTCTATATAAGGTGAGGTTCTTTTCCTAATATTAAAACATTTGAAGACCTATGCTCCCGAATGAAACTGCACCCTAGCCATTAAGGTAGTACGTGGAAGGCCAGTGAGTTGACTTAGGAAACATATTTGAATATGTTTTTTAGTATCATCTATGCTTCAATGATGACATTAAAGAGCCATGTCAATAGTTGGTGTCTGTGCTATGTTGATGACATATGTGCTATGACGCTAGACCATTAACATGTTGACCTTGACGCATACTAGTTCACCTCTAATGACCTTAGTTTACCTTCACTTATTTTTACTATTTATTCTTCTTTATATAAAATTTCAATTTTATCTCCAAGTTGTTGGGTTCTAGGAGTGTGATTGAGATGAAACCTTGAAGAATCTATGCAACATAAAGTTTTCAATGAAATTATATAAACACTCTAAAACCAATGATCACAAGACCATTTATGTGTGACCCTTCAGGTAAACTAGTTGGCCTCTAGATGTATCCACACAATCAATGTGATGTTGGATCTCCTTTTGAGTTTATTTAATTCTCCTTGAAGATCTAGTGGATCTTCTCACCATCAAGTCTCACTATAGTTCAGGGACGTGGACGGTTCGGTTTTTTTGTCCGGGGACAAAAAATCCGTCCCGTCCTTGAGGGTCGGACAAATTTTAGGACAAAAAATGGTCCACCGGACAGTGGGACTGGACGATTTTCATCTTGCGGGACGAAAAATTTGTCCGTTCGATAGGCCTGGACGGTGGACAGACGAATTTGGACAGTAAAAAATTGGGAAAATAATTATTTAATCCCCAAAAAAATGTAAGGATTATGAATTAAACTAAAATTCCTACTTCAGGGTAACTAGTTTTTTATTAGAATTGAGTTCATTTCCATTTTAATTAATTGAATTTATTTGGTAGTTTAATAAATCAACATTAATTATAGATATGGAGAAATGTTATGTGTATGGATTCAATTTTGATTTCTTAATTATAGATATGGTGAAATTAATTCTAGCATGGCTGAAGGTAATAAGAAATTGCACTATTAGTTATTATCATATTGCACGACCTATTAAAATATTATGTTTATGGGTTCAATTTTGATTACTTAAATCAACGAATAAGGAAAACCGATACCTAAAAGGGTGGTTCCCTAATTAATAAATTTTATATTGCTATTTATTGAGGTTAATTACTCGATCTGAGTATGTAAAGAAATATAAAAATGGTACACTTTTAATTTTTCAAATTAAAATAATTTGTAGACATCAACTTAAATATTTCAAGAAGTATTTAAAGTATTTTCAGTACGAGGGAAGTAGACAAACAATACGACGCAGAAGGGAACAGAAAATCCTGCTGAATATTTTAAATTTAAGTATCTTCAGTACGAGGCCGGTAAGCACCGTAGCCGCACCGTAGCCACACTGGAGCTGCACCGTAGCCACCTCCCCCACGACCAAAGGCCGGCCACTTCTTGAAGGTAAATAGAGTGATCGATGTTAGTTTTAATTGACTGTCAAATAAGAACAAAAATATATCTCAACGGTGCCAAATGTGTTCATCGGAGGGAAGCACATCGATGGATGCGATAGTAAGCACCGTTGATCCCGCACGTTCTTAAGTGCTCGGATCGTTGACTCTGACTTGTCTTGTAGCGTTGACTTCAACTTGTTTGTAACATTGACTGCCATACACGGTGGGGGGAAGCTTGTGCCCTTGTTGACCAAATCTGGAGCCCTTATCAGTCCAGCAGCTTAGAGAAACAAGTACGGTATCTTGTTGTCCCTCTATTTATATGAATAAAGCTTGATGTGTTGTTTCTATGGATTTTCTGTATTTCTGTTCGAGGTTGTTCATTGCATGGAAAACTGGGCAAATTATTTGAGTGATAAATTCATGCTGAATATCTCAACTAAAACTCACATTTCATGGAGTCATGCTAGAATATCTCAACTAATTGTTCAGTAAAAATTAAATGAAACTTCGTATGTCTTAAACTTTTGATTCAAATTTTCTAAACAGCCCTTTATAATCATCTTGATGTATATGAAACCGTTGATACACAAAACCATCTAATCATCTTCAACGGCAAAATACGAAGAGAAAAAACTGAGGCATGTTTATCTTAGTCTTTGTTTTTAACCAAAATTGAAACAATAATTGAAATAGAGAGAAAGTAAAGAAGAAACGGAACTTACAATGAACGTTAGACTGTATGAGTGAATGAGACAGTGCGATCATGTTGTCCCCCGTTACTTTGTAACATAGAATGTAGAGAGAATCAGTAAAAGAGAAACGTGTTTCTGAAAAATGGAAAGCGATAGAGCGTAACCCACCAGCACCCGAGCTGTCATCATCGTTGGAGTCATCATCGGAGTCGGAGGAGTCCCGCTCTACATGATAGAACCATGCGCGAAGCATCATCAATCAACATCTCAATGCTCTCTGCGTTGAGCCGTGATCTTCGGTACGTTGTGATGCCTCGGCCGATTGGAAAAAAGCCGCTCCACTAGTGCGGTGGTCGGACTCACGGCGAGAAATTGGCGAGCAATTACTGTCAAATTCAGCAAGTACCGCATCCCGACATCCTTCCACCAACCTAGAGGGTTGTCCTCCTCACTGCATGGGATGTTAAGATACTTATCCAGCTCTTGCCTCGACGTTGAACGTGGTTGTTGATGACTACACGGACGCTTATATTGCCGCTTGGACGAATATTGCGTCAGACGGTGACTTACCGACAACACTCCCTGCTCTGCGTCACATTCAGCTTCTTTTGTCAAAGTTGCATAATCCAATAGATTGCCAAGATAGGAAAGCACACTCTGTCTACATGACGGATCAACCACATCTAATTTTCAGAATGGATCCAATGTCGCCGCTGTAGTGAAGGTATTATTGCCCCAAAGTACCGTTGCATACTGCATCAATTTGTAATGCATAGCACCACACGCTGATCCCAGGGCATTCCGTCGTTCAGCATCTAATGCTGCCCCTGCATTGTTCGTAGCATGCTCAAGGTGATTCGTCAGCTCCGCGATAAATGACGTTACTTCAGTTATTGGTAATTTCTTCGCCGAGCACACAAAGTCAATTCCCTGTCATAGTGGGCCAAGGATGCATAGGTATTCATCTATCAACTCCTAGTCCTCCTGACATAGGCCGTAATCTTTGGTGGACGTCAAAAGGAACCGCATAGCCATGTGATCCAGAACATCTTTCTTACCAAGAGCACGCTCAAACATCGTGAAAGTGGAGTTCCAACGCGTTGGGTAGTCGATCTTTATCTTGTTCAAATCCAGTAAATCAAACATCTTGCACATATCAACATATTTTTCCAAATGCTGTGTGGATCCCTGAATGGCATTCACAATGGCTCTCACGCATGAAACGGCTTCTCCCAAAGGTGAAACCATTACTGCTATATCTTTGTCGACCTGTGAATCAGTTGGGTCTTCTGTGTCCAACGGTGTTACTGGGCGAAGATCTCAGACACGTAGCAAACTAGTTGCAGGGGGTTTTGGATTGCGAATGACCTTGAGTTCTGCATGGACTACGAGGTTCAATACATGGGCAACGCATGGTACATGTTGGTCCATGGTGAATTGGGGGTTTACTGTCTTCAATTGATCCACAATGGAAGCCATCATTGTTCTGTTGTTGGACGCATTGTCCATGGTGATGACACATATCTTCGACTCACTATCGTAATGATATGCAACTTCCACGACGATCATTGCTAAGTTCAAGCCGCTATGGGGTCCCTTGATTTGTCGCAATCCTTGAAGAAGCTCACATAGTATCTAGTTGTTGTCGATCCAATGGGCTGTGATTCCTAAAAGGGCGAGGTTGTTTTGGGATGTCCAAGTATCCACGGTAAGTGAGACGCTGGAGACATCGGCAAACATCTCCACCAACTTCCCTTGGACTTCTCTGTACATCCTTTCAGTCGTTGCCTTGACCGCATCCGGACCAGGGATGTCTCCCACCACCTGTGTCCCGTAGAACCACCATCTTCGGAAAGACTTCTTCACAAGATGCCAAGGAAGATCGTTGTCGCAAATGAACCTAACGAACTCTTCTTTCGTCTGCTCCATGGTGATGCCGCGTAAGTACAACTTACGGGAGAGTAGTTCATTGTGGAGAATTGTTCTCTGCTTCAGCTTGAGTCCCTTAATTTCATCGTGAAATTTATGATGCACCTTCTCTCAATGTCTCCAAAATACGTTTATGCTCTTAACTTTATTCCTCTTGATGATGACCTTACGGATGGGGTTCTCTGCCTGACATAGCATGCACTGATACTCGTCCGGGCCAACCTCAACAAAATGATCTAAAACTTTTGACCGATTGCATCTTCCGCTACGAGTTGATAGGTTGTCATCAACCTCTATTGCGATGCAATTCGCAGACATCGACGGTGTAGCCTTAGCCGTCGATTTTGGGGTAGAAGCAGATGTGGACTCCATTACTCTACCTAGGCAATTAAAAAGACGCAATCATTTGTAAAATACGTGTCACTTACAGTTACGATTAAATTCTGTCAAGCAGGAATTTCAGGAAATATTTTCAATCACAGGAAATATTGCTGCTATTTTCCTTATACAAAAATACATTTACAATTACCATGGTTGGTTCATTAACATTTACAGACATCCTTTAAAATCATAAATACTTTAAACAAATTCAGACACTACAATCAATAAAGTTGAATAATACATTCAACTCAAAAATTCATACAATCTCAATCCATCACAGGCAGTATAGGACCAAAATTATTTGAGCAAATTTATCATTATATCGTTATCTCAACAAATAACTTATTTTTAAACAAACAAAACTTGCCCAACATACAAACCACCATAGACCATACAGACCAACAAAGAACGCAAAGAATAATGTGTATACTTGATTACAGATCAATGTCAATCCCTACAGAGGCCCCAAGAATGTGGGGGGAACTAGACTCAGCTTGCTGAAGAGTGTGACCAAGACCAGACCGTACTTGCGGCAAGGTAAGACTACATAACACACAATGAATTTATAAATTGAATTGCCACATCATCAAAATAAGATCGCAAATAAAAAAGGAAAAACAAAAATGAGGCTAAATAAATGATTACAATTAAAAGTGCAGAAGAAAAAAAAACATTACTTGAAAAAAGAAGATTGGAAGATGAAAAAGAGAGATAAAAACAAAGCAAACAAGAAGACAGAAAAAAGGATTTGTAAAGAGAAGAATAAAAAACCAAAAGAAAAGATAGAACAAAGGGAGAACAGAAAACAGAAATAAGAATAAGATAGAAAAAATAAATAAAGACTAGAAAATAAAAATTATAGATAAGAAAAGTTGATGAAATTATGATTGCAAAAAGAATACAAGAATACTAAAAGAGAAGAAGGTATGAGAAGAAAGAGAAGAGGGCAGAAGAGTACAAGAGGAAAATAAGAAGAATAGAGAAAAGAGAGAAGAAGAACATAGATCAAAAAACGAAAACAGAGAAGAATATGAACAGAACTAGCTATGAAGAAATTTAAGATCGCAAATAAAAAAGGAAAAATGAAAATGTAGCTAAATAAATGATTAAAATAAAAAGTGCAGAAGGAAAAAAAAACATTACTTGGAAATAAGAAGATTGGAAGATGAAAAAGAGAAAGAAAAACAAAGGAAACAGGAAGACAGAAAAAACGATTTGTAAAGAGAAGAAAAAAAACCGAAAGAAAAGATAGAACAGAGGGAGAACAGAAAACAGAAATAAGAATAAGATAGAAAGAAGCAAATAAAGACTAGAAAATAAAAATAATAGATAAGAAAAGTTGATGAAATTATGATTGAAAAAAAGAATAGAGGAATACTAAAAGAGAAGAAGGTATGAGAAGAAAGAGAAGAGGGCAGAAGAGAATCAGAGGAAAATATGAAGAATAGAAAAAAAGAGAAGAAGAAGAACATAGATGAAAAAACATTACAGATAAGAATGTGAACAAAACAAGTAAAAAAGCAAAGACGAATTGTAAAACAAAATGTAAAGGTTCATCGACGAGAAACAAAGGAATGAGAAATAATCAGAATTTAAGAATAAATTAAAAGGGCATAGTAAAAGGTGAAGATCTTCAAAACTAACCAAGAAGAAATCTAACAGAAAATAAAAAATGAAAAACGAATGGAATCTAAATGAATGATTGTGATTAAAAGTGTAGAAGCAAAAAAAAAATTATACGAAAAGAAGAAGAATGGAAGATGAATAGAGAAAGAAAAACAAAAATGAAACATGAAGACAGAATAACCGATGTGTAAAGAAAATAATAAAAAACCAAAAGAAGAGAAAGAAGAGAGGGAGAACAGAAAACATAACGAAGAATAAGATGGAAAGAAACAAGAAGACTAGAGGAATACGAGAAGAGAATAAGAAATGAGAAGAAGAAGAAGAACACATGTGAAAAAACATGACAGAAAGGAATATGAACAGAACAAGAAAACAAGCAAAGATGAACATGGGAAAAAGCCCCAATGAGAACGATGATACACCGGCAACACACCCAACACGGCTTTTCAGAACATACCTGGACATCGAAGAAGTGGTGGTCCTGGTTGAGGATTGCCCAGCGCCGGAAGTGGATGGACCAGTTCCCCTTCAGAGAAGCATAAATTGCCCCAAATCTATCAAGCCCGAGAGCACATATGAATATTTCTGAAGTTATTAACATTATTATATCATAATTTTTCATCCGGGACGAAGGACGGGACGATCTTGAGCCGGGACGTGACAAAAACCGTCCCAAACTCGTGGACGGGACATTTTTTTGTCGGTGGACGAAATGCCATCCCGTCCTTCGTCCCTACGCTAGCATCGGACGTAGGACGGGACGAAATTCGTCAAGAAATGTCTTCGTCCTGTCCCGTCCGCATCCCTGCACTATAAGTCTCACTCAGAAGAATGAGTATTTTGAGAAGAAGAGAAGAACAGGAGGAGGGTCTGGCTGGTATGGGTACCTAAAATGGATACCCCGTCAATTTATACTTATCCTCTGTACTCCTAAAAAATGTCCTTCTAATTTTAAGTATATCCACCAAAGCCCTAATATCTTATGTGTGTGGCCATCTAGACCCTTGTGTTAGTCTTGTAAACTAATTTAATCGCCAACATTTATAATTAACTATATTGGCATATAGATTGATCGAGGATCTTTAACCTAGCTGATAGGATAAGTTTCCAGCCCGTGGGGTGCTAAGCTATGCCTTGTACTCTAAAAGATACAAAGTATAAAATAACTTTATTATGGAATGTTTACCATCATTCATTACCATATATTTATAGTCCTTTGTCCCATGAGACTCCCGCATGACTTAGGTATAGTTAATCGTCAAACTGTAATCAATCATTCTACTTGATATAAATGCATGAAAAATAATTTTAAAACACCTTCACACCTTGTCTAATATTTCCACTACCATGGCTACGAATTTTACTACATCATCTTCCTCGAATCAATCTCTTTTGATACCGCGGGCAGATGATCCATCTTGACTACACAATCACCTTTGTGGACTCGCAGGTCATATTCAAAACAAAATTGTCCATCCACTACTGTGTCTTTTGTGTCTCAGGTCTAAGGACCAATTATAAAAATGTGTCATTAATCAATCTAAGTGATGATTAGTATAATACCACTCAGGGATTTACATAGATTAATTTAGTGACTCTTACGCCAACGATCACTCACTATCTATCATGAATGTCTCCTAACTATTGGCTACGAGATTGGTCATACTTATCATATGAGTGGGATTAGACATTGATATTCTATTTAGATATCTTGATGTCTTTCTCGAGTATCCTTTGAAGATGAATGTTTATAATAAATGTTTAAAGATAAATGATGATTATATTTTGATATCATCATAATTCACTTATACATTTCATGTGTTCATGGACTTCAGTTATAAACATTACATATGCATTATAATGAATATATTATAGTAATGTATAGTAAACGTGATGTGGAAGTGAGATTGGCTTCAGGCTACATATATTTTTAGCATGTCTTAGGTAGAAGGACCACTTATATGGTTGTGGCATGAATCAACTTGATTGATGTTTAGGTATAAGGTCATAGAGGGGTTTGTATGGATCAATTCAGTGAACTCTTTTCCTAAAAGCACCCACCACATGCCGTCAATCTCTCTACAGTAATGGCAGCAAGATTACCCATATTTATTGTATAAGTATGATCATATAGTGTTATTATTTCCAATAGTTTGATCTCCATCTCGAGCACCCATTGACTATGGATATTTGGAAGACATGTTAGTGACTAGTGATCACTATATTATGATCTCATCGTAATTCACAACTTTATTATATGTAATCAAGGACTTCGTTATAAACATCGCACAAGTATACTAATGAATAAATATTTATTTCAATGAACTGAAAATGGTATGGAAGTGTCATTGGATTGATGAACACTTAATATCCATCATCAATAATACTTATTAGCATTATAATTTTTTGATTATATGATCATATAAAATTATTTATCACAGATCAATTTAATCTAATCGATAGGTAGAGTTCCCTTGATGGGGTGCCAATCTACACCTCATGCTTTATAAGATGTAAAGGATTTTCTTACTCACTGTGGGATATTGTTTGTCATCAGTTACAAACCCTCATTTGCTTGATGCTCCTAGGATGACTTAATATATGGTTAATGATCAAACCTTAATTAGTCATCCAAGTTCATACTGATGTGTTGGGAAATAATTATAGAACTATTCTTTGATATTCCACTACCTAGGCCAATGTTTTATTGCATTATCTTGCTTGAGAGTTATCCTCTTATAGTGAGAGTGGACGATCCCATATTGACCACTCAATTATCTTCGCAAAATTCTTGCTGCACCCTAGCTAAGATAGTTGAGAGTTCCATGAGTAGGAACTTGTAAATCATTTTTAAGATACAACTGCCCCTTCTCAATATGCATTTGATGTCTGATGTCTAAAGACTCTCTCAAGGTGATTCAATCTTCAAGTTGTTTTGGTTACAGTTTGAAGGTCTGATTCAACTCATATTTTAATTTTCTATGCAAACCTCCTCTCAGAGTGTTGATTATATGTGAACCAACAAGGCAAACATAAAAATTATAATGATATATTTACCATATTTCTTATTATATAGGACCTTTCAAGGCATAATGATGTATCGCAACTTTGCAAATACATTGTCAATGATGTTATTGATAAGAGGTGGATAACACAAATTATCTGGATAATTCTATGAAATTTACATTTTATGCTTTAAAATAATTATATATGTTCATGTTATCAAGATTAAAATGATTAAATCTTTTTTTGAGTGATATTCTGATTTCTCTAATTTTTTTGGTATTTTAAAAATTTCTCTGACATCATATTCTTAGAGAATTTATTTTTTTCAGTGGTGTATAGTTTTAATGAACTTTTGAATTTATACTCAGGAATATATTATTTTAAAAAATTTAGTATAAATTCTATATATTTTTATGACTGAAATTTGATTTACATGGAGTATATTAAATATTTCTGGCCTGAAAATTGTGCTCCCCCATATGTCGCCATTTGATTCGATTGAATGACAACCAATCATGACTTTCAGAAATGATTTGTGACACTAATCATGCAAATAGGTGTTTTTACGGCACCGCAAATCATGATGCCATAATGACCAACCATTTACTTATGCCTTCTTACTTTTAATCGACATTGTGATGTGGACCAATAGAAAAAAGTTGCAATTAAAATAGTTATAAATGGGTGAATAGATCGATAAAACAAATAATTACTTTTGACAGATTTTTTGAGGTTGAAAAGTAAAGGAAAGTGGCACCATGACGTGGAGTCGTCTGATTCGCAAAAAGGGGAAAAACATTAATGTGGTGCCACAGTCCGCATTTCCACGTCACACATTCTTTGAAAATTTTTTATCTTCTGTGATGTGAATGACAGACATCAGCGTGCCATTTAATCAACTAAAGAAACAACTTGACATGGTGGGCAGCAATGCATTGCAACATCACGCTGATGAGTAGAGAGAAAAATGGATACCCAAGATTTCTCCAACTTTAGAGCTTGATATCTAACAATTCATAAGGCCGAGAGAGCTGAAACTTGAGGGTAGCTTCATCTTTATGTCCTCTTTCCATTGATGCCCTCTGATATATTAATTGAAGAATGGATCTTTGCAAAAAATCCTTTAAATTGCTTCATAAATTTGTGGGCTGATTGAAGGAGAATGAGTTTGTGACATCTATCAAGCTCATCCTTAATGTTGTGGGTGTTTGAGAGGAGGCAATAGAGAAAAAGGGGGAGCCTACATATACTCTCAAATCACCATGATATTGGCAAAGCATAAGGATATATGGTAAGTATCTAGACCTTACATCAATTCTTTTCATCTTTGACACAAGTGTAGATCCATCTCATCCTCGCGTTATCACATCACATCATTAGACATTTCAATCGTGTCTTACACCTTTTATGTCACTACGTCTTTGTCATCTAACCGTCATCCCCTTACACAAATAGTTATTTTTATCACATTGCTACCTTTCACTGATTTTATTATGTCGTGATGGTCACTCCTTTCTCTCTCACGCATTTTTTATAATATCATCATTATCACTTTCTGCTATTTAGTATAATTACCTTAGTCTTATTAATAGTTATCACCTTCTGGCCTTATTTTTTCCTCATCTCTCGATCCCATATTTTTATACATATCTCCCCACATCTACTAATGATTATTTAAAGAATACCAAATCTTTAATTAATGTTCCTAGTGTAGATGATCCGTACTCATCACTGACTAGATTTATTTAGGTGAGTACATGTTTATATTGTTATTGATAAAGCTCAAACGGACCAACAATGAATAAAAAATCTAATTTTGAGTTTATCAGAGGTTTTTTCTCATAAATGTGTTTCAGCTCATTGAGTCTCTTGCAATGAGAAGCTTTTAAATGCCTCCAAAAGACATTTATGTTACGTTTGCCTACCACTTCAGCTAAGTTTAACTATTGTCTGAGCATTTCTCACTATAGATGAGTCATGTAAATACCCACCACCAATTGGCATGAAGTGCTGATAACAAAAAATAGCACACCAAATTCAATATAAACTTTTATATGTTTATTTTAATTGAAATTGCAGATTTAATATTTTAATGATTACCACTTATAATGATTCAGTATTTGGATTTAATATTTAACATTTTTATCAAGTCTCACGTAGGGAATATGATCAGCAATGTCCAACCTCAAATTCAAAAAGAAAACGCAAAACTATATGCTTTTATCTTGAACCTGAATAAACTAGTATAAGAGAAGAAAATTCATTATACTTGGGCTTTATAATAGACAATCATTCTGTCCTTGGGTCTTGTAAAAAATAGATTTAACATGTTTGTCTTGTCTCACAGAGGTGATATAATCAGAAATTTCCAACCTCAACTTCAAAAAGAAATACAAAACTATAAATTTTCATCTTGAACCTGAATAAAATAGTGTAGGAATTTTTTGTGGGAACACATTTTTGTTAGGGTTTTTGTAAAAAATACATTTGAAATATGTTTTATACCAGTTTTACAGCAGGGAAGAGGAATACTTTCTCAGAGATGTTGGAAGAAGATCGAAGCTCTGAACACTAGTACAAAACCGGAGGAATTTTCTGAAGTGATAACAACGAAAGGAGGAATTTTGATTGATCTGATGCGAAGATATTGATTCGTCCATCATGCGCGACCTGTAGGTGAGAATTATCTTCTGAGTAAGTTTTTTTTTTTTTTTTGACGGTGAAGGGATCGAGATCTGGCTGTGGGATCCAGGTTCACTATTTTTCCCTTTGGTCTTGTCTTGGGTTGATGACCGAATGTTATTTGGAATTGCAGTGGCCGGGGAATTGAGTATCTCATCGGTATTTTCGTGATCTGTGCCGTCACTTCAATCGGCAGGCGTCGGTAAGTTTTCTCGAGAACGAAAATGTGCATGATCATTTGATTCAATCGTATAGTTATTAGCGGGAAATCATGTATTTCCCCCGGCGAACCGTCGTTCTGAGACAGATTTTGCTGCAAGACTTTGCTCGAAATTGTGAGATTAGCTTGGGACTGTTTTGGAGATGAAATCATGTATTTCTCTTTGTCAAAAAATTGGAAAATGGTTGATTATGTGAGATTGGTAAAAGGGAAGAGGCCGGGGGAAACACATATGAAAGATGATGACTCGTATCGGAAAAGAAACAGCTTCTTCGTTGAGGAAAAGGCTCTCTCGGATGTATTACATTTTTTTTTTGCAGATCATCTTATTCTACAATCGATATAACCTCTAGATCATGCCAAGTCTTACTTTATCTTGAAGAAGGAATAAGTTTATTGTTTTTTAAGAATTTTCTGGGTTTACTTCCTCTTTTAAGTAAAAGAATATCCCATAGCTTTCTTTATAGTTAAGTTTAAAACTTCCATAGTATTCGGATGAAAATTTAGACTGATCCAGAGTGCAAGATGACAAGGTTTTTATGTTTTTCAACTTTTCATGAACCCTAAAAATAATTAGCAAGTTTTTTCCTCTCCTCCCTTGCTCTATTATTTATACGTTATCACGAAGGGGGGATCTTCCTTGGCTCTGCGTTTGGTCTCCGCTTATAACTTTTCTCTACGTTTGCACTAGGCCGAATCTTCTTTCATAACTACTCTTGTGCATCGAATCTTTATTTATGCTCTTCATTTTCAACCATCGAAACAGAGATGTACCAGTGGAGAAAATTTGAGTTCTTCGAGGAAAAAGCACCTGGAAAGTATGCAGTTCCATCAGAGATCGAAGGGAAGGTACAGTGCTGCACGAGTGGGCGTGGCAAGATAGCCATTGGCTGCAACAATGGCACTGTTGGACTCCTTGACAGAAACTTTAAGTTGTCTTATGCGTTCCAGGCCCATGCCACCTCCGTCCTTTTTCTTCAACAATTGAAGGTGCATTTCTCCTGCCCCACTTTTCTGTTCTCCTGTCTATCTTGGTTCAAGAAAAACTTTTTCCACTGAAAACTTGTCATGAAAAAGTTGAAAAATCTTTCAAGGTGAGAGTGATGGAAGAAAAATATAGAAGTTAAGAATGGTTAAATGCCTGGATCTCCCTGTCAATTTATCAACTTTACTGCTAGAGTCGTTTAAAGGGAAACCACTCAGAGGAAAAATGACTTGAATACCCTGTCTGGGGTTGCAGATCCAGAATTATGAAAAGCATAAGCTCAACCATCGGCGCTGGTTTGATGTAGAATCACTATGATTATGATCTGCGTAATTCTTGATGGTTTCCCTTGCAGGGAAGGAGAAAATGATGGAAATAACCCTGTGAGTGGTTTGGGATCCTACAGATGCACGATCTATTATTTTCCTCCACTTGGAAATCTGATAGGATTCCCGACCCCATGACGGGTATTTCCATCATTTTTCCTTAGAAGTAGTTTCCCTTAAAGCTAAGATTTGATTTTCGTCAGCCATCCATCAACTGTCAATGTCATCAACCCTTGATGACGTGGACAATGACATTGATGTTGACAAGGTTACCGTTGATGGTTGACCTTAACGCGGACAGAATCATGGACGATTGATGTCGTTTGTCAGCCATCAACTTAATTAAAGTCTATTTATCAAAACATTAACCCCGTTAGCATCAAGTCAACACTTACGTCAATTGCCTAGTTGACGACATCCACAGAATTTTTTTAACCTATGGACGGTTGGCGTTGATGTTGACCTTGACTTTTATTGATGATGACACAATGTTTAATCGTCGGCCATCAATCAATGCCAACCTTGATGAAACATGCGGAATCCTACTTAAGATAACTGTTACCCTTCTCTAAGGAGGGAAGTCAATTTTACTGTTACAATACTTTTTCTTTTCAAAAAAAAAACGAATAACAATACTGTTGTTTTTTCCCTGGTCACAGCAACGTAATTTTTTGGTGACTATTGGAGAAGATGAACGAGGGCCTCCCCAAGAGTCTTCCATCTGTCTCAAAATCTTTGACCTGGACAAGATGGAGCCAGAGGGTTCAAGCTCAACCAGTCCTATTTGCGTTCAGATTCTACGTATATTTACAAACCAATTTCCTGAAGCGAAGGTTGGGCATCTCTCCATTTATTTCAATGTTAAAAGAATAATGACACTTCTTCTATTCTTTCTCTCAGATTACCTCATTTTAGGTTCTTCAAGAGACATCTCCGATTCTATTTGTCTCTTTTATTATTTTCGTTGCTGTTGAAAACACTAATGAAACTTCTTTCAATTTTTTCTCTCGGATTTCCTCATTTTTTGTTCTTGAAGAAATTTCTTCACTTCCATTAAGCTCCTTATATTTATATTTTTCTCCGTCAAAAATAAATAATGGAACTTCTTTCAAAATTTTCTCTCAGATTTCCTCATTTTTTTCTTGATGAGACGTCTCCAATCCTATCAATCTCTTGTTAGTTCTTTATTTTTCTGGTTGAAAATTAATTATGAAACTTCTTTTAATTTTTTCCTGTCAGATTACCTCGTTTTTGGTTCTTGAAGAGACATCTCCGATTCTATTAATCTCCATAGGTTTAGAAAATGGTTCTGTTTACTGCATCCGAGGAGACATAGCACGGGAGCGCATCACACGCTTCAGGCTAATGGTTGAGGATGCGTCAGACAAGGCACCCTGTCCAATCACAGCCCTCGGATTTCGTGTGGAAGGAAATCTTCCCCAGCTCTTCTCTGTGACTCCTTTCTCTGTCAGCTTGTTCGACATCCAGGGTCAGCCACCCAAGAGACAAACCCTAGATCATATTGGATGTGAGCTCAACAGCGTTGCAATGAATGATCGCCAGGTAAAATATTTCACTTCTTTCTCTCTGATGCAATCCCCTTCCTATCTAGAGTTATTTTAATACTTTCAGCCACAAGGGCATTTTAGTAATTCCCTTCGGGTTTGTCTTCCCGCAAATAATTGTTCCCTTCCTAGGAGGACAGCCATGAATCAATGGAAGTTCCTCTACGTGATATTTATCCTGCCTCTTGTTCTCTCTCATCACCCTCTCTCTATTCTGTCTTTTTTTATTTCCAAGGCCTTTAAACCCCATTACATTATGGTCAATAAACCAGGATTTGTTTTCCCATTAAATACACATCCTCTCTAGGAGGGCACCCAAAAATCAATTGGAAGTTCCTCCTTGTGAAGTCCATCCTGCCTTGTTCTCTCTCATCACTCTCTGTCGATCTCCCTTTTTTTATTTTCCAAGGCCCTAAAAACAAGTCGTACCATGTTGCATAAACCAGGATTTGATCATTGGCCGTCCTGAAGCTGTTTATTTTTATGACACTGATGGGAGAGGCCCATGTTGGGCTTTTGAAGGAGAAAAGAAATTCTTGGGCTGGTTTCGAAGTTATCTTTTATGCATTATATCGGATCAAAAAACCAAAAAGAATACATTCAATGTCTATGATTTGAAAAACCGTTTGATTGCTCACACCATGGTAGTTGGAGACGTCTCCCACATGATCAGTGAATGGGGTAACATCGTTCTCATAATGACTGACAGAAAGATATCTTGCGTCGGAGAAAAGGATATGGAAAGTAAATTAGACATGCTTTTCAAGAAGAACTTATACACTGTTGCAGTGAACTTAATTCAAAGCCAGCAAGCTGACCCAGCCGCCACTGCCGAAGTCCTCCGAAAATACGGTGATCATCTATATAGTAAGCAGGAATTTGATGAAGCCATGGCTCAATACATCCAGACCGTTGGATTTCTAGAACCATCGTATGTTATCCAGAAATTTCTTGATGCTCAACGCATTCATAACTTGACTAATTACCTGGAAAACCTACATGAGAAGGAACTGGCTTCAAAAGATCACACCACACTTCTCCTGAATTGTTACACCAAATTAAAGGACGTGGAAAAACTGAACAAGTTCATCAAAAGTGAGGATCGAGCGGGGGAAAACAAATTTGATGTAGAGACTGCCATTCGGGTCTGCCGTGCAGCAGGTTATCATGAACATGCCATGTATGTATCAAAGAAAGCTGGGAAACATGAACTGTTCTTGAAGATCTTGATCGAAGATCTTGGTAGATTTGATGCAGGATTAGAGTACATATCAAGCCTCAAACCCGCCCAAGGTGCAATCACCATTAAAGAGTATGGTAAGATTCTTGTGGAGCGCAAGCCTGATGAAACCATTGAGTTGCTCGTGAGACTTTGCTCGAGAAACTCAATTTTAGATTTTGTAAACATCTTCGTGCACAGCCCCTTATCTCTGATGATATTTTTGGAAAAAAGCTACCCAGATGTGAAGGAAGAGAAATCTAAAATTGAAGTCAACAACATTCTATTGGAGCTATACTTTTCTAATAACCTGGAGCTTAATCAAGATGAAAGAAAAAGAAAGGGAATCAACTTACTAAAAAGGGAATGGACATCTGACATGGATCAGGCAATGTATGATGTTGATCTCGCGGTCATTCTTTGCGAGATGAATGGTGTAAGAGATGGATTGCTGTTTTTGTATGAGAAATTGAAGCTTTATAAAGAGGTGGTGGCTTGTTTCGTGCAAGAAAGAGATAGAGAAGGGCTTATTGATTGTTGCAAGAGACTGGGAGATGCCTCGCAGGGAGGGGATCCTTCTCTTTGGGTTGAATCATTAAAGTATTTTGCGGAGGTTGATGATGACGATTGTTCCAAGGAGATCAAGGAGGTTTTGAAGTTCATCGAGAAGGATGATATATTACCTCCTATTGTTGTTCTCCAAATGCTGGCCAGAAACCAGCGACTCACGCTCTCTGTCGTGAAGGATTATATTGCAAGGAAGCTCGAGCAGGAGTCAAAACTAATCGAAGATGATCGACAATCTATTGCAGAATTCCAGGTACTCTAGATTTCGTTTTCCGGGGATGGAATCTTTGTTGTATAACAGTTTTATTATTGTTTCTTTGATTAGGTTGAAAGCTTAAGGAAATTATCATCCTTTTTGGAAATTACTGATTCTTCTATCTTTTTGGATCTTTCGGTGTTTCTACAGATCCTCCCATTCTCGATTTCTTTTTTCTGAAATTAATAGGGATGAACCCAAGAAATATTTCATTCCAGTATAATTTGTCTTCTGACTCTGAATATTTTATTTTCTAGTGTTAAGTTAGACAAATTAAAGTGAATGGCGAAACAGAATCATGAACATATTCTTTGTCACATGAAATGAAACGCTGACATTCAGACGAACACCAAAACATTATAATGAACATGAACACGAAGTAAGATGACTTGGTAGAAAAGTAGCCTCATGATTCGGTTTTAGGGCATGTTCTTTTTCGGAAACTCGAGGGGATAGATCCAATAAATATCTCATTCCAATCTGGTGACTTTTCTATCCAGAAATAAGAGCTCTCTTCCTTTATTTTTTACCATTGCAAACAGAATCGAGTACAGATCTTTCCTATAACAGAAGATCAGATACGGTATACCTTTTAAATAAGAGGCAGGTTGCCTTAATACATTTACGAGGGTTTATCCTTATTTTTGCCCTCAACTGCGTCTTCTTCTTCTCTTAACTTATTCTCTCAAATTCTTCTCTTTGTCGCTGTTAATTGATCAATTGGGCTTCTGTTGTTGATTCTTCTTCCAGCTTACTGTGTCTTTGGTACTAAAAGTGTTAAAACAAAATCATGAACATATTCTTTTCAGATGACCAAAAACTAAGCATAAGAACCTCAATTGGCCCACGAACAGAAAACAATGAATTGCCAGAAAGGGATGCTCTTTTTCTCAGAAAAAGGGGTCCAATTCAAGGAATCTTCATCCCAATCTAATGTGTCCGCCTTTTAATCTTTTCATTAATTCTGGTAAACCAAACTCATTGGCACATTCTAGTCATGTCAAACGCAGACATTCGGATGAGGAAAAAGCCCTACCATAAGATTTTCAATCTGACAATGAGCTCCAAATTCAATGAACCCACTTTCATCTTTAACTCAATCTTCCATGAAAAAAGGGAAAAAAATTGAGAAACTCCATCTGACAACAAATTTCTCTGTGCAGGAAGAAACCGAGGCGATGAAGAAGGAGATCCAAGATCTGAGATCAAACGCGAGGATCTTCCAGATCAGCAAGTGCGCCAATTGTGGATTCACTCTTGATCTGCCGGCAGTGCATTTCATGTGCATGCATTCGTTCCACCTTCATTGCCTGGGAGACAATGAGCAAGAATGCCCGCGTTGTGCCCCAGATTATAGATCAGTGCTTGAGACCAGAAAGAATTTGGAGCAGAATGCTGCAGATTTTGAGACTTTTTCTCAGAAGGTGAAGAACTCTAAGGATGGATTCTCCGTCGTTGCTGACTACTTCGGCAAGGGCATTTTGAGCAAGGCCAGCCAAATTCCTTCTGAACCCTCTGTATGAAAGCTAAGCCTGGAATAGAATCGATTTTTGATAGTGCATTCTCAAGAAGATTGTTTTCATCATCAGAATGCTGATTCCCTGTAGGGTTCACTTGTCGATAGCCGGTTCTTCTCCTGAGTTATCCGACAACCAGGACTGCCTGTGGTTCAAAGTGAAAATTCACCCACTTTTTTCGCCTTGTGGGCAATCTTTTGGACCCTGCAAACCCTCTGTATGATGGGCAGTTCAAATTTTGGGCAGTAATTATAACCATTCATGGAAGTGTTATAGACAGGGGCATGACACACCCACATGGAACCATCATTTATGAATTGTAAATTTATTTTTGGCAATAAAACAGTTATTACTTGTGAGTGCAGCCTGGCTGTAGCTTGGTTCTGGTAATTTTATGAGACAGACAAAAACATGATCAAGTATTCATTATTGAGGTTTCTGACTGATTGGAAGGCATTAATCGTGTGCTGATTCCGGCCTTACAATTGCCTCCAGTGTCAGATTATTTGTGTGATAAAGGGTGACCCTGATCTCAGTCAAGTGGGGCCTTCAAGTTATGTCAATCACATAACAATTTTCTAGTTTATCATATACTTAAGTAACATAAAATAGTAGAGCTCAGTTCTGTGGAGGTGACTGGTGTGGTTACCCTTAGATGTATTAAAAATATACATTTAACTCTAATGTATTGTGCTCTAAGTGATAGTTCATGATCCAACATTTCGTCCACACTAATTCATTACTAGTGTTCAATATCTTGTGTCTCATTAATAATTAGATATTCAAGTTTGTGAAGTAGTATATTTCTGCATTTTGCCAAACATCTTCAGTCCCTCTGAAGAACAGTTGTGGAAAGAGAGACCCACCACCATTGTCGTCTAGGACACTACATTTCTGCTGAGCACTTTCTTGAATAGGAGCCATCAAGGGGGAGATTGATAAAATCAATTTTCAGGTTTTAATTCACCATTGGTACTTGTAAGTTTAATCAATAAAAATATAAATATGTACTCACTTAGATAAATCTACCTTGTGATGAGTACAGATTGTCTCCACAGTGAACAATGGTTAAGGACTTAATATTCTTTAAATAGTGATTAATGAGATGAGGGTAGATGCATATAAAATAGGTGGTGGAGAGATGAGGAAAATGTAAGGTGAGAAAGTGATAATTCATAATAAGTTTGCAATGAATATAGTAGATAGGAGATAGCGACGTGGAACGATATTAGAAGAATGTGCAAGTAAGAGAAGGGAGTGATAATAACAAGAAAATAAAATAAGTAGAAAGGTAGAGATGTGATGAAAGAACAATATGAGTAAGTGCGATGGTGGTAAGACAACGAAGACATGATGATTTGAAAGTCATAATATGTGATTGAAAGCTGTAACGATGTGATGTGATAGTAAAATGGGGTGATGAGATGGATATATGTGAACATTGATGTTGGAAAGAACCAATGTGAACAAGAACGCTTACCATAGATACTTTTCTCCCAAGATCATGGGGATTTGGGAGTGCAGGTAAGCTCCCCCTCTTCTCTATTTCCTCTTTTTATTGATCTCAGAAATTAGGCTTCTAGGACACTAAGAACAAGCTTGATAGATCTCAGAAAATTTCTCTCTTTCATTCAGCCCAAAAATGTAGGAAGCAAGTGTAAGGATCATTTTTACAAAGATGAATGCCTCAATTCACTGATTGAAGGACAAAAATGAAGCTACCCTTGAAAATTCATCTCAATGGGCCTTCGTGATTGTTAGGTGTTAAGTTATGAATTTAGAGAAATATAAACCATCTGTTTAATTAAGTTTTATCTCTCCTAATCAACATCGCTGGATCTTCATCATTTTTAGAATTCCACTATTTTCCCTTTCTAATTATGGCCGCATTATCCTCGTCTTTCTTGAATGGAAATTATGGGCGCGCAATGTCTCCTTCATGGAAGAAAACAGAAAATACATGTTCCTTTTATTAAATGACATGTTGATGTATGGCATTCTTGTCAGAATATAATAAGAATATCACAATCATTGCATGACATGGCTACGCAGACTGCAGTGCCACGCATTTTCCCTTTTTTCATCAATACCATGATGACATGTATGCATGCCGTTTTCCTTGACTTTTCAACTTCAAAAATGCATCAAAAGTAATTATTTATTTTATTGGTCTCCACATCCATTTACTGCTATTTTAATTGCTTCTTATTTTTCTATTGATCTAAGTCACCCTAGAGTTTTAAAAAATAGTTTTGTGTCAGCCAATTGTATGTCGTTATGGCATTGCAATTCGTGATACCATAGTAGCACCTTTTGGCAATGATTAGCAGCACTAGTCATTGTGGAAAGTCATGATTGGTTCCTGATAACATGCATTTTTAGTACCTTATATGATCATATTAACATATATATTGGCACTAAATCACTCATATTTGCATGTTATCATGCTTAAAATGATAAAATCTATTTTTAGAATGATTTTTTTCTGAATTTTCTACATTTTTTGGGATTTTTCTAACTATTAGATTCTATAAGAATATAATATTTGAGACAAAATATGATTTTTCTTGAATAGTTTGACATTAAATTTTGGAAAGATATAATTTTTTGGAAAGATATTTTTTTGGCATTTTATTTTATTTAATATTATCATGAACGTTTAATAATCTAGTGATAAATTTCTTGTTATTCTAATTTTCCTCAGAACACCTAGACAATCCGGAATCCACTATCAGATAATTTTATATGTTCCAACTGATGTGACATTTTTAGTTGATAGCATTATTTTTTTTGAGATTTAGTTCCTTTTTTCAAGGAAGAAAAATCATGTGTTTAAATTAGCTTTTCTGTCATAACTCCTTTGTTCCCACCATCTAGAGCACTCCTCTCTCTCTCTCAAACACATTTTCTCTATACCAGAAATGTTTATTTGCAATAAAATATTGGTCTAAGTTAAATATATAAAAATTTACTGAACATTAATAACTGTGAAAATCAAAAAACTTGATATAGGTTAAATGAATGTACCTTTTTGAACATCTATCATTGTGCTGAAAATGCATCCAAAAATATAAATCAATATTCATCAAGATTGGTAAAGTTATATGTTGATGAATATAAAGATAGTTGTTAGATCAAATCTAGTTAATTAAGTATACAGATGAATAAATGGGTTTGTGATAAAAATATGGATATATATGGACAGATACATAGAATACATAGATAGGTAGGGTTATCTATGTGAGAGAGAATGACAGGCCTAATGGGGTCTACTATGTATTGATTACAAGTATCACTCTCTACTGTATTTCAATGTATAGAATATTTAACTATTCATAGCTAGGACCTCACAGACCTCACAGACATATTTCAAACATACCATTTCAGATATATATATACATTCATACATCAATATCTGGATGCACATGTAGATAGTTAGGATGGTAATGCTAATATTGATATTTAATCCATTAAAAATATAGTGAGACAAATATAGATAGTGGTAGATTGAAATCTAGCTAAATAAATTCATTGATGAATATTTAGATAGATACATATATACATATGTAAGTTGGTAAAAAGGCAGGTTAAAACACATAATAAATAACAGCTTGATACATAATTGATGAAATAATATGGATTGCACGCCAATCACACATCCATGTCTCATTACAATTCATTAGTGCATGCCATATTCATTATTCTTCATACATGATGTTTAAAATGGAGTCCCAAGATATGTGAAATGATTAGTGAATTATGATGATATTATAATATGTCGATAACTTATCATTAAACACTTATTATAAAAAACATGTATTCATATATCTTTAGGTAAAACTATCTACTCATGCTCATATGATGAGAATGGTTGATGCAACCCTTTGTATGGCAACACTGGGGATAGATAGTGGATACTCTTTTGGTGAAGTGTTCACTGAGGTGGTCCAGATTAATCTCTGCATGATTTTATATTGAACTATCAAATGGATTCATGTCACAGTAGTGCCAGTGTCCTCTAAACCTCAAACACAAAGTAAAAACTGCAGATGGATGGTCGTATTTTTAATATGATGTACAAGTCCCTAATAAAAAAATCTCATGTATTTAGGTATGATGCAGAAAAGAGTCTACAAAGGTGTGGCCAAGATGGGATTGCCCTCCCTCAGTATATGAATAGACATTGGCCTAGAGGGTTGAACGTATAATTTTTCATAATGTTTTCATCAAAAACTTTGTTTAGTATGAAAGGACTCATTGTTGTCCTAAGTGAGAAGTAACCATGTGAGTTTCTGCTTGCATGCCTCTCCTATTCTTTTTCCTTATTATTCAGCAACCTCCCTTCCTAGTGGGGCCAGAATGATGAGAAGATCTTACCAAGTCTATGTGGGCCTGATAGAGAAGAAAATGGGGAGATGTGATGTGTTCAGGACTGCATTGATACGTCTAAAAGTCTTGCACTTGTGCAGCTTCAGGAAATTCATTTGAGGAACCAAATGGTAGTGGACCGGACTTCCATTGATATTTATTCTACTACACAAATCTCATCTCGGATCATTGATCATGGAAATATATGTGTCATAGATTTAAAAATATCTTGCTATATATTTACATAATACATATATAAATAAATATATAGACAAATAAGTTATATATGTGGTGATACATATGTTGTGGATACATGGCCAAATAAATAGACTTATGCAGATAGATAGTGTCACAAATTTATATGGTATTTTAAATTTAAATAAATAATGTATAATCAATGTTGATTGATGGATACTTTGATGGGTAGAAAAAAAGAGAAATAAAGAAAGAAAAAAGGAAAACACTGCACATAATGTAATGATCAATGTTCAAGTGAAAAAATTGGAAAATGCAACTCAGAAACCAAAATAACAAAAAAGTGAGTACACATTCGTTCTAACCCTTCTGGTCACTCTCAAGGAACTCCAAACTCCACAAACATACCAAAATCACCTCTAGAAATCCTGATCCACTGCCCTAGAGAGAGTTTGAGAATTTTCAAACAGAAAGAGAGAGATGAGATTGATCACTGATCACCAGCCCTCGTGAGAATTTGATACACCAAGTTTTTTTCAATTTCTAGCAAAAATCTTGAAAAAACTTATGATTTCTCTGTTCTGGCCCTGATATTTACAATCAATAATCTCATCACTATCCCTATTTGATATTTTTATCGGTATCTCATATGACTATTATTTGTCGGGTCATTAACAAATACCCAATTACATTAATGATTATGGTGAGCTAAGAAGTACCAAGGAATATTACTTGGATTTTTCAGTAAAAAGCAAAGAAGCTTGGTGTAAGAAATCATCCACTTCTATTTAGAGGATAATACTACAAAATTCTAATGTTACTTGTATGTCTCAGTGAAAAGCATAGAATTTGGTATAAGAAATCATAACTTTTGTTTAGACGATAAAAATACAAAAAACTAATATTAATTGGCTTTTTTAGTAAAAGGCATAAAATTTCTGGGTAAGAAATCATGAATTTTTGTTTAGATGATCACAATAGAAAAACTAATATAACTTTGATTAAAAGTAGAGAAGGTTGGTGTAATAACTCGTACACTTTTGTTTAGAGGATAACAGAACAAGAAACCAATATTACTTGGGTTTTTTCAATAAAAGTACAGAAGCTTATATATAACTTAAATCAGACTAAGTGTCAAAGATATTTCTTCTTCTAAGAACTCCCCCGTTATCCGAGAGAGGCAGGAGGAAGAAGATGGAAGCTCAGTACCTCTGCTGCAATTCTGGATCTCTTCTTCGTTCCCATCTCTCCCCACCTCGCAAAAACTCTCCTTCTTCGTCAAATTCTTGCTGGGTACTCGTCGGAAGACGAATTTCTGTAGTCGGCTTGGCCCTCCCCTCGTCATCCTCTTCATACTCCTTCAACTCCAACCGAAACCTCATAAAATCCTCCCGACCGTCTCCCTACGGTCGCCGCTCTTCTGGGTATGGATCAGATGATGACGACGACGACGATGAGGACGACGAGGACGACGAGGAGACAGATTCTGAGGATTCCTCCGACGTGAGTTTTTTTCTGGGTTTTGGCGGATTTCTTTAGCGTGTCTTTTTGATTTTCTGATTTTGGACGGGTGAATGGGTGTTTTTTTTATTGAATTTGTTTATGGGTTTTATAAGATTGGACGTGTTTACGGGGATTTTTAATTTTTGTCTCATGTTGCAGCAAATTAACGCTCTGTTTGATCTGATTGAATTTTGACACTGAATTGATAGATTGATAGGATGATGAATTTTAGATTGAGATCCCTGGACGAAGATCTTGACATCATCCAGTTTAATGATTGGCCTCTTTACTTGATGTTCAATCGATTGAATTTACCTTTGTTGCAAATGATTATCTGAAGTGGATGTAAAATAATTTTTCCCCCGCCTGGTGTCACATATTAGAATTCTGTTCTTCGGTGACCGAAAAGTCTCGGAAGAGCTCGTGCCAATTTCAAAAGGTGGTTACCGATACTAGGTAAAAAATTCTTGGCGGATCAAGAAAGCTTCGTGATGCTCTCCATGGCCTTCCAATGATGTGGGCTACTTGACATGTTTTTAAGTTTCTTATGCTGAATTTTGATGTCTGATGAAGGTTTAATCCACCTTGCATAGACATGATTTTATGGGTCTTGAAAGTTTTTTATCTGAATTCATACTTTCCAGGAAGAAAACTCAGATGATAGAAAAAGCTCTCTTGGTGCCTACCTTTCAGACCGGAACAGGCTAAGCTCCTACATGACAAATCAGCGGAGAGGAAGCTCAGGTAACATCTAGATCGTCCTAAAATTCTGTGGCAAACATAACTTTCTCATTTCGATGCAGCTCGGGAGAGGTCATTTACACGAGATCAAGAAAAAGATAGATTGCTCAAGATCAATGGAGGAGGGTTGAAACTCAAAACTGACGATCCGGAGGACACAGAAGAAAAGGTTATTGATCATCAGCCCTGGTTACAATGAAGAGGGGTCAAAGATGAATCCCTGTCATTCGTTTTTGCCAGGATGATGATGATGATGATGAACCCTCATTGTCCTCTTGTCACTTTGTATTTTTCCATTTCAGATGATGAGGGGTCATGATGAGTCATCATTGTCCTAATCATTCATCTTTGGGCAGGATGACAATGACGATGATGAAATCGTCCTCGTCACTCTATTCCCGGATGATGACTATGATGATGTTGAAATTGTTGAGGACAATGACAGGTTCGTCATTGTCCTCAAACATTAGAAAATTTACATCCTTCACTATCACACATTTTGATTACGAAAACTCAGTAAAGTCACCATTTTTTGACTCAGGAAAGAAACACCAAGTCCCCAAAAGTCATTTTCTCCAAGTTACAAGAAGAACTGGACTTCGATGACCGATGGTTCCCTCTAGTCGAATATCTCTCCACCTTCGGTTTCAAAGCATCCCACTTCATCACCATCTACGAAAGACATATGCCATGTCTCCAGATAAACGCCGCATCGGCAAGGGAGAGGCTGGAATATCTGATGAGTGTGGGGGTGAAGGCGAAGGACATGAGAAGGATCCTCCTGAGACAACCTCAAATTCTGGAATACACAGTGGAGAACAACCTCAAAGTCCATGTGGCATTCCTCAAAACTCTTGGCATCGCCGACACCCGCATTGGCCACATCATCACCGCTGCGCCTTCCTTGTTTTCCTACAATGTGGAGCAATCTCTGAAACCCAAGATCAAGTATCTGGTAGAAGAGGTGGGAATTAGCAGAAGTGACTTGGGTAAGGTGGTGCAGCTTAGCCCTCAGATCCTGGTGCAGAGGATTGAACAGTCCTGGGTTTCGCGACTCACTTATCTCTCCAAAGAAGTGGGCGCATCACGAGATAGCGTGGTGAAGATGGTCAGAAAACACCCGCAGCTTCTTCATTACAGCATCGAGGATGGCATGCAGCCGAGAATAGAGTTCCTGAGGAGTATCGGCATGGGCGACGCAGAGATCGTCAAAGTTCTAACCAGTCTTACTCAGGTTGCAAAACATTCCCTTTTTTATATTCCTCATTTTCCAAATTATTCTCATTTATTGTTCGCTCTTTAGGTTCTAACCAGTCTCACCTGGCTTGCCAAAGACCCCCTTTAATTCCCCCTCATTTTTCAAAAGTTTTTCAGTTAGTTTGCCCCTGGTTTGTTTGTTCTTTCTCTAGGTTCTAACCAGTTTTACCCAGGTTGCCAACATTTCCCTTTTTATTTTCCTCATCTCTCCAAATTCTTTCCATTGATGTGACAGCGGTTGGGTGGTTCTCTCTCTAGATTCTAACAAGTCCTACCCAGGTTGCCAAAACATAATGTTACCAGGTCCTGCCATTAATTTGACCATGGTTGGGTTTTCTCTCTCCAGGTTCTTACCAGCCTTACCCAGACTACCAAACAAACCCACCCACCTCTTCATTCCTCCACATTTTTCCAAAGTTCCACAATTGATCTGACCATGATTGTGTTTTCTCTCTCTAGGTGCTGTCCTTGTCACTGGAGGCAAACCTGAAGCCCAAGTATCTGTACTTGGTCAACGAGCTTCGCAACGAGGTCAAGTCATTGACCAAGTATCCAACTTACTTGAGTCTTTCTCTTGACCAGAGAATCAGACCTCGCCACCGCTTCCTGGTGTCCTTGAAGAAGGTCCCCAAGGGCCCTTTTCCTCTCAGCTCCTTAGTTCCCTCCGACGAGTCCTTCTGCCAACAGTGGGCCGGCACCAGCCTCGAGGCTTATTGGTCCTTCCGGGAGACCCTCCAGACCAATAAAATTGACAAAAGAAGGTGAAATTATTGGAAAAACTGAAGGTTTCAGTTTCGTCTGAGGCGCCGGAGAAGCCCCCACATGGCTGTGGACAGGAAGAAGAGGAGAATTCCGGCACCGACGGCGAGCTTCAGGCCGAGGTTGACCAGGAGGTTGACCAGGAGGGCGGCGGCCACGATACCGACAAAGTTGGCGGAGACGGCGGCCCAGAATTCCATCCCCAGGACGGCGGCGATCATGGCGCCCGTCCAGGCTCCGGTCCCGGGGAACGGAACCGCGACGAAGAGCATCAGCCCCAGCCACCGGAACTCCTCCACCGGCGCCGCCTTCGCCCTCGCCCGCTCCAGCAAGCCGTTGATCAGGCGCCCGGCGGCCGCGCTGCGGCCGGCGATCGCCTCAGCAAGGCCCGTCAGGTGCAGGATGATGAACGGCACGGGGA